>NC_138768.1:239235889-239315889 GCF_965119305.1 Pelophylax lessonae | reverse complement strand
TGCCATTTAAATGTCCTGGGTGCTGCTAAGGCTGCCCTTTCATTTTCTGCTGACACCATACCTGGGATCAGACATCTAGCTGAAAGAACCATCTATGGGAAATGAGCAGCAATTTAAAACTAAAGCCAAATATAATGTATTGTATCCTTTGGAGGAAGAAATGCTGCAACAAATAGGAAGAATTGGATTCCCCTCTCATTTCACTCTCATCCACAAGTGGCTTTTATATCTCTTCTATATTAGACTCAGTAGGCTGCATCCTTTCTGCAATGGTTAGATGGAAAATAAAGGGATTTTATTTATTCCAGAAGATGTCTATGGAGCAGTTACATATACATTGCACATTCACATCAGTCCCTGCCATCAAGGAGCTTACAATCTAAGGTCCCTAACTCACGTACATAGTAGGGCCAATTTTTTTTATACAGGATCCAATTAAACTACCAGCATATCTTTGGAGTGTGGGAGGAAACCCTTTAACTCATCTTTTACCTGATCTACAAGCTGGTAAGCTACTGGACTTTTCTGGAAACAGGGAAATTGAGATTTAACCACTTTAAGACCGGAAGGATTTGCCCCCTTAATGACCATGCCACTTTTTTCAACTTGGCACTGCGTGATTTTAACTGACAATTGCGCAGTCATGCAACGCTGTACCCAAACAAAATTTACATATTTTTTCCCCACAAATAGAGCTTTCTTTGGGTGGTATCTGATCACCTGTGCGGTTTTTAGTTTTTGCGCTACAAACAAAAAAGAGCAACAATTCTGAAAAAAAAAAACAATATTTTTCACATTCTGCTATATAATGTTCTCAAAAAAGTTAAAAATCAAAATTTTTAACATTTTAGGCTAATTTGTTTTCTGCTACATATTTTTGGTAAAAAAAAATCTCAATAAGCGTATTTTGATTGGTTTGCGCAAAAGTTATCGCGTTTACTAACTATGGGAAAGATTTATGTCATTTTTATTGTTTTTTTTTTTTTACTAGTAATGGAGGCGATCTGCGATTTTTAGCGGGACTGCGACATTGCGGCGGACAGATTGGACCCCTAACTGACATTTTTTACACTTTTGGGGGGACCAGCGACATTACTACAGTAATCAGTGCTAAAACTATGCACTGTTACTGTAATAATGACACTGGCAGGGAAGGGGTTAACATTGTGGGTGATCAAGGGGTTAAATGTGAGCCTAGGGGAGTGATTCTAACTGTGTGGGGGCTTGGCTTCTGAAATGACCACAGAGACCTGCGATCCTATATAGAAGGATCACAGGGGCTCTATGATCATTCCAGGGAGAAGAACGGTTAGCTGTGTTTACAACAGCTGATCATTCTTCTCCCTCAGCGGGAACGATCACGGGTGTCAGGTGGCAATCAAAGCCACCTGACCTGTGCATTGGCTTCCCCACTGCCGAGTGGGGCAGAAGCGCGCCGCCGGCAACGTGCTCTCACCCCCTAGCTGCCTGCGCGCGACTTTAGGTTACACTCTGCAGAGCTCAGTTTGAGCTGATTGGAGGAAAGCGAAAGAATGTCACCAGCACACCATGGATCTCCAGAACAAGTCCAAAGCTTTATTCAGCAATCACATCTTTGTAACAGAAGCAACAATTTGGAGCCTTGCAGGGCCCCTTTATCAGCCAGGTGATGGGGTCCTGCAAGGCTCCGAAACGTTGCTTCTGTTACAAAGATGACTGAATAAAGCTTTGGACCCTTTCTGGAGACCTGTGGTGTGCTGGTGACATTCATTCCCTTTGATTATCTACAGCTCCAGCGGGTGTTATCTGCAGCACCCATCTACACTACAGACACTCTACAGGAACGTGTGTGTTGGAATCTGATTGGAGGGAATAGACACACACCCCCCCCCCCCCACACACACACACAGCACACAGCAACAGAGCTAAGGCTGTCAATCACAGACTGTGTGCTGGAGCTTCCTCCCCTGTCACCTTTGTACCTCTTGGTGTCATTGAAAAGCTGTCAGACCTGACTTATACAGATAGCAGAGGAACCAGGCAGCAGAATTCAACTTAGTGCTCTGGACTGAGACAAGTACACACTATAGATGGGTATGTTTTGTTTTCATATTTCATGCCAGACAACTGGACACTGGGAAAACGAAAAGTTAACTGCATGTTTATGTCTAGGGGGACCAGATAAAACAGTTTTACTTACCTGACTCCCCCCCCTCTTACAAGCTTTTCCATGCTGTTAGACAGCCTCTTCTCCCCCTTACCTCAGCAGTCTAAGGTCCTTTGATGTGATCAAGACCAATGCAGAGACCTTAACACTGCATTAGATGTGGGGATGCTGAGGGACAATCCACTATCAGAGCAAAGGGGAGTGCCGCCTGCCAAGGGAAGGGAGGATCAGACAAGTAAAACCACTTTTTCCATCCCCTAGACCAGTGTTTCTCAACCTTTTTTTAGTCAAGACACCCTTTAAAATTCTGCACAATATTGAGACACCCCATTCTAAAATATAAAAAACTAAACAAATACTTTTGTATAACACAGAATGTTGGATACCCAACGTTAGAGGAGATTGATTCTTCCAAAGCAAACACACCTTTGCACACTGGTACTGACCAGTTTTCCAGTGTTTCTCTTCTCCCTTAGTTTCCATCCCGCACTCAGCTAATGTGAGCCCAGTTATGAATGGAGAAGGGCAAACAAGATGTCCAAGGTCCTTCTTATCATTCAATGAAATTGTTGGTTTTGTATGATGGCAGCGGCTAGAAGCTTGATCGACCCCCTTGCTTGGGCTTTTTTAAGGTATTTTGCCAAGGCACCCCTGAAGAAACCAGAAGGCACCCTGGTTGAAAAAGGCTGCCCTAGACCTAAACAAGTAGTTAACCCTTGCAGTGCAGGCTTTACGTTTTCTCAGATTTAGGCTTTAATACATTTCTATACATTTATTACATTTGCAAAGTCTTTGCGATGCAGAAGAACTTCAGGAATAAGAGATGTTTAACCACTTACTTTGGACCAGCTTGGCTGAAATTATTTATCCAGATATCACCTCCATGTGGCCAATGGTGAAGCTGTAATTCACTGCCGTAGCCCATGCTGGATACAGTAAGCGTTGCCCTCTCCTAGAACATGATTGAGCAATTTACCCTCGGTGCACTACATATAGAGTATCGCTCACTTCTGCACCTCCACCACTCTGGAGAAGCCTTGCAGATTTTTTTAATAAATATAAGATGTTCTCTGTTGGCCCAGATGGCGGTTCTAATGTCATTTGCCCATCTCTCCACCTCGGCCAATAAGAGAACGCATTGTATTCACTGAAAAATGTGTAAGCCTTTTCCTGAGTGGTGGAGGTGTTGGATCAAGCAAAGTTTTAGGTTTGGTGCATAGTGGGAAAGCCGCTAGAGCACCCACCAGAAGGAATGCTGTTTACTCTATGTAGTATAAGCTACAATGGTGAATTACAGCTCCACCATCGGCCACACAGAGGTGGCATCTGGATAATTAGATTAAGCCAAGCAGGTCTAGAATAAGAGTTTAACATTATTACTTATAATAACTTTAACTTATTACACTTATAAATAAGTGTTTAATGTTTTTCTGTCCCTCTTTCCCCCTCATTTGTCCCTCATTTTGGTCTGATCTATACAGTTGTATATAAAATGCACTTTTTATCTTTCAAAAAGTGTTTCCCAGTGCTAAACTTTTCATCCAATTTCTAAATTGCTGTACTTGGAAATGTCAAAAGCCAGAATAAAGTTATAGTGATAGTAAAAAAAAGCACTTGTGGGTTTAACTAATAATTTGTAAAATTCCCCTTTAGGGGGCGTGACAGGAGGTGTGTCCTATGCCTACATACTTGTGCTAATAAGTGTCCCTCATTCTCAAAAATTTGGGAGGTATGCTCATGTGCGAAGCCCGCTGTGCTTTGTGAATGGCCCAGCGGTGGGGAAAGGAGGAGGGGGGCCAAACTTCTGGTCAAAACCAGGTACCTGTTCCTCCCTCCACCTGAAAAATGCCAAATGTGGCAACGGAGGGGGGGAGGAGGCAGATAAATGGAGCTTCCCCATTTGGGTGGAGCTCCGCTTTAAGGAGGCACTTGTGTGTGAGCTCTCGCTGTATGCGTCGATTGACACACATAGTGTCAGGAAGCCACACCCCCAATCCTTTTTCACAGGAGTTTGGCTGACAGCAGTAAGAGCCTTTGGCTTCAGCTGTTCTCGGTGTCTACTGTGAAAGCAGAAAGTAAGGGGAGCAGTGCTGCAGCTGAGACAGTGTTGGAGCGGTGACAGGAAACAGGTAAGTGTTTTGGAGATGGGTAAAACAAGTATTGGGGCATTTTTTACCTAGTGTAGAGAATGCATTAAAGCAGAAGTAAACCCATTGATTTAACACATGCCAGGAATGTAAATGTCACAATGACCATGCTCTCAACCAAACTGTCAAACTATCCAATAACTGGTGTCATAACTCATTACATATGCAGCTTCATGGGAGTTGAGGATTAACCACTTGCCTACTGGGCACTTTTACCCCCTTCCTGCCAAGGCCAATTTTCATCTTTCAGCGCTGCCGCACTTTGAATGACAATTGCGCGGTTATGCAGCACTGAACCCAATGTAATGTTTCTCCTTCACTGATATGCACTAATGAGGCAGCACTGATAGGTGGCACTTATGGGCACTGATAGGTGGCACTGATAAGCCCTGATGAGGTGGCACTGGTTGGCACTGATGAGGTGGCACTGATCAGGAGGCACTGATGGGTGGCACTGAAGGACACTGTGAGGTGGCACTGAAGGACACTGATGATGAGGCCCTGATGGACACTGATAGGTGACACTGGTGGGCACTGATAGATGACATTTGTGGTCACTGATTAGCAGCACTGATGGGCACTGTTAGATGGCACTGGTGGGCACTGATTAGCAGTACTCTGAGCTTTGATAGATAGCGCTGGTGGGCACTGATTAGTAGCACTGGTGGGCAATAAATAGCAGCACTGGTGGGCACTGAGAGGGCCGATGTCCTTGTAACTAAAGCCGGTTAACAGCTTTCTTTTTTCCTCACGCTGTAAAAAAAAAGCAGATTCTGTTTGCTTCCGTGATCAGCTGTCATTGGCTGACAGCTGATCACGTGGTAAAGGTCAGCTGTGATTGACCCTTTACCCCAATCTGTGATCAGCCAAGTCCAAAGGGGGCGCACAGGTAGTGTGAGCACGGGAATACATCCTTGGATGCCCTCGTGGCATTTTAAGCCCGAGCTGTAGCCGTCTTTGGGCTATAGTGTGGGCGGGAAGGGGTTAATCAGAGGTTAAGATGGCAGCTTCCTTTACTGAAAACAATAGGAGTGTTTACTACCACTTTAAGGTAAAAAAAATTTTGTCTTTAGAACCACTTTAAAGGCTAGGTATACTTTTTTTCAAAATTTCAGCTTTGGTATGTATCGATATACCATTAATGTACCTCAGAAAAAGCTTTCTTCTAGAGAAGAGTTTAGCCTCCGGTGTCTCCTATAGAAAACTCCTCCATGACTGTCTGGTATTCGTCCTTGTATTTTGACTGGAAATACTGTTAGTGGACTAAGGAATTAGCTCAGCAGCTGGCCTCAATAACAATAACACCCACCCTTTACCTGTCCTTCCCCTCCAGGAGATTGCTCCAACTCACCTCTGCAGTTACATGCAGTCATTGTCAGTGAGGACCATTGTCACTGAATACACAGCCAGTGTCTTTCTCTGCTGATTGATCGTCTTGTATCTTACCTCCTTCTTGCATAGATCATTTATTTGGCAAAGTGCATGTCTTGGGAAAACACACCAAAAAACATGCGCTCCTGCTAAGCTAGGTGTGAATGAGGCCTGAAAGTGAAATTGGTGTTTTTACGCAAGAACGATGACTGCTAAGCATCTTCATTCGCTTCCTCCCATGGACTTGTATAAAGCTGGTCATACACTATACAATCTGATTGTACAATTTTTGTACAATTTACTTTACATTTACCAAAACTTTGGAATAGGATGACCCACCTAAACAATTCACTCAATTTGCATCAAATCAAGCAGGCCCTTGCACTAAATGGTAGCTCTAAAGGAGATTGTACAATGTATGGCCACCTTAAAGGAAGAAGGAAAGTGGGTGGGAATAAAAAAGAGGTGGCATAATGATAAGGGAGGTGTAATCCAGAGTGGTAAACATGCCCAATTCTGTGATGCAGTGAGGCAGTGCATGATGGGATATGAAGTTTCCCTTGACCAGAGAGGTGCAGCTTCAAACCTGCCATGAACTATGTTTCTGTCCCTGTGTGTAGCTCAACATGCAGCTAAACCCTCCTATTCCACAATAAGCCAGACTGAGTGTCATTTTACAGCTTTATTAACAAAAGAGGGTCGGTAAAACCATTGAGAAAAAAACAAATACAGATACATACAATCAGTATATGAAACATACAGAAATATAATGAATAAGCTAGGCTGTAGATTGGCGATAAGTAATTCTCACCATTGATGCTGCGGTTAGGGGATGCGTGCGGATGCAAGTTTTAGTCCAACATGTGTTCTGGTAGCTGGTTCCTTCTTTCGTTCTCTAAGATGCAGTTTGAGTTCTCAGGATGCACCTGTTTCTCTTCCTTAGACTGAAGATTGATGGGAACTTTTGTTAAAGGTGAACAGTTTCTGCAAAAACAGTGTATTTACCACCGGCTCCATCTTGTGGTCAAATCTGATATTGCAGGCAAAACAACTTAATGAGTATACTGCTGGAGGCGGAACAGACTAGGTAAGTGAGAGATAAGCACATTGGGATGACTTGGGTTGAACATATATTATAAAAGGCTTCTATTTAATATGAAAAGTGACATTCTGCCTGAAAAGGTGAACTTAGCCTTAAAGCACCCCTTTCCTTTACATTAATTTTCCTTACACATATTCAGTACTATTTTGTTGGCTCACTTGTTACAATAGACATGTAAGGTGTTTATATTCCTCTTATATGTAGTCGAGGACTTTACCCTTTATTTGCATTCTATACTGTTCTCTTAGATCATACTTGCAGGGTTCCTTTGCTTATTTTGTCTGATTTATTGTGTTCTTCACATTTTGTTTCTATATTTATTTCTAAAACCTAATAAAATGTTTTACAACAAGCTTCACATTGATTTCATTGATTGGTGAAAGGGGACATCTATTTGCTATAGGCTACTGCGCTCTGTATTCTATCACTGCCTTTTTAAATCAGCTTGTGTGTGCTGTTGTTGTGGGCATGTTATGAAACTAGGCATCTTTGGGGAATTTACAATAGAGATGTTAAAGTTGGTCTAATTAGTGGGCAGTCATGAGCACTAAGTAAGAAAAACATCAGGAAGGCAGGGAATCTTCCCTCTTCACAGATCTAATTGACCATCAGAGGTGATATAGAATAAGGGTCAGCAGCCTTTCTCAGGCATTGTGCGATGGACCCAAGAGAACAGAATAAGTGGAATAGCTCTGTCCTGGAAACATAGGAATTCTTCAGCATAGAGGCAAGAACATTTCATCAGATTATTAGTGTCTAATGGTTAGACTCTTAATCCAAATTGCTCTGGTTATCTCGGAACTTGGGGCTGCTGTAAAATAGAAGACAATCAAGTGCAAAGATTGATTAACGTGGGTCCCTGCCACCATTTTTGAATAAATTACACCTTCTTAGAATATGTGACATTGTGGACCATTTTTCTAAAGCTGAACTCCAGGGACAAAAACATTAATTTAACCACCTGAACTCTGGAAGGTTTTACCCCCTTTATGACCAGGGTACTACTTTAACTGGCAATTGCTTGGTCATGCAACACTGTACACAAATGAAATTTAATTTCATAATAAATTTGTAATTTTAAATTCATGTATTTTTTTCCCACATATAGAGCTTCGTTTTAATGGCATTTAACTGGTTCCCACCTGTCCTATTGTAATATGATGGCCAAGCGGGAGCTCTCCCATCCTGGGTGGACGTCCTATGATTTCTTCCCAGAAGCTTCCCAGGGTGTGCTGTGTTGATGGATGCAGCGGATGACAGATCAGTGTACCTGGCTTTCTTTATTTAAAAAAAAAATATGGGATTACAACTTCAAAAAACTTGCCATGCCTCTTACTAAATGCTTTGGACTGTCTACTTTCCAAAAAGGGGTCATTTGGGGGGTATTTGTTCTGTCCTCTCCCCGGTGGTGATTAAATACCAATAAAATACAGCTCAAGTTGTTCAAAAAAAAATTAATTATAATAAATTTCATATGGGTACAGTGTTGCATGACTGCGCAATTGTCATTCAAAATGTGACAGCGACGAAAGCTGAAAAATGGCTTGAGTAGGAAGTGAGTTAAAGTGTGTGGTATTCTTCGGATCCTTGGACTGTGCTACTACATTGTACCTCCAAACCGATACCTCGCTATAAACGCTCACTCATGCCCCACCTACTGAACTCAGCCAAGGCTCTCATCCCCGTTATCTGGGGTAGCTCGACTATCCCTCTTGTTGATCAATGGCTACGGAAAATTGATGACATTTGTTATTTTGAAGAGCTTTCTCATATATCTCGTGACAAGCTAGACTCTTTTCGTGCAACTTGGTCCCCGTGGACCACGTTTAAATCTACCCCTACATACTTATCTATCTGCTTCTCAAACACCTCCGGGTCCCCCCTAATCAGATGAGTCTTAATTTAGGGTACCAACTAATCTGATGAACCATCAGGGTATCAAGACTAATCAGATGAGTCTTGATTTAGGGTACCACTCACCGTTTGTGCCATTATATATAGTGTTTAGTGCTTACATTGTTTCCTGCTGGAATACCAATGCCATTACCAGAGTTGTATAAAGTACTCAAAACCCATACTTGAGTAAAAGTACAAGTGCTCGATCAAAAAGTGACTTGAGTAGAAGTGAAAGTGCTCGATCAAAAAGTGACTTGAGTAGAAGTACTAAAGTATTCAATATTTTTTGTACTTAAGTATTGCAAGTAGTTGTTTTAAAAATTTTGCTACTCAAGTACTGAAAGTAAAAGTACCAGTAGTTTTGGAAAAAAAATTGCTACTCAAGTACTGAAAGTAAAAGTACAAGTACTGTGTTATGTAGTTATTAAAGAAAGAAGTCAAAAGTTTGAACATCATATTGTTTTTTATTATTTCAAATGCAGCTTTTATTTATACATACAGTAGCATTTATTTTCGTATGCGCTGATAATGCACATGTTTTGAGCTTCATGAAACCTGCCATCTACTGTTCTGGCAGTGGTAATTTTTATAATTGTAACGAGTAACTATGCAGCACAAAAAAAAAATATCGGAGTAGACGTATTGAAATCATTGAAAAAATGTAGTGAAGTAAAAGTGGAAGTAGGAGAAAAAAATTCTACTCTAGGAAAGTACAGATACCGCCTTTTGGTACTTAAGTACAGTAGTTCTACTTAGTTGCTATACATCTCTGACCATTACTACCTGCTCCGTGTTACTTGAGTGATGTTCTCTATTTTTCTATGGGAGATCCCCTGCTCTTCTTATCAATACCTGCTATGTTATATCTAAACATAAGTTATAATTTTTTTCTTTTTTTTTCTCTTTTAACATCTGTGGCCTGCACACTTTCCACTTTCGACTTTTATTTACTCTTTCTCTTTTTTTCTTTACTCTATTCCTTTCTCTCCTTGCTTGCTGTGTTTCCCCCTTTTTTGTTTCCCTCTCTAACCCTTTCTGCCCTTACTTCTCTCTTTATTCTCTTATGATTTCCACATGAGGAATACCTTGTTGCTCTATATTAGTATTGTTCATATGATCTGATGATTTATTTCATTTTACCAATATCTTTTTTATGCCGAATGATGTTGCAACAACGATATTTTTCTAAGACTGACTGTTCCTCAATATGTTTTTTAAGCCATGTTTATTGCTTATGTTTTGTATTGCACTTTTTCTTTCAATAAAAATATATTAAATAAAAAAAAAATAAAAAAAAAAAGTGTGTGGTATTAAAGTGATTATTCACCATTGGTTTCTTTTATTTTTACTATATAAACAAAATTATTTAGAAAAATGTGAAAAAAAACATGTTTTTGTAGTCTCTCTTATAAAATTTTGCAAACAAACACTCTTTCTTCATAAATTTAGGCCAAAATTTTGCTGCATTTCTTTGATAAAAATAATCCAAATCTGTGTATATTATTCAGTATGTGTAAAAGTTATAGAGTCTACAAACTATGGTAGAAAATGGATTAGTCCTGATGAAGGTAGTTAGTAGGAGGCATGGTGAACTTTTTTAGGTTGTCATTTTTTGTCACAATTATTCAAAAAATGAGGAAATGAAAAAAAAAATGTGTTCTTTTTTTTCCAAATTTATTTTTTACATACTGTCACCAGTGCAGTACAGCATCATGATCAGGGATACTTATGGTGACTGTATGTAAAAAGAAAAATAATATTTTTTTATTTAATTTGTTAAATTTTTTTCTTTTTTAATATTTTTTTTACATACTCTCATCAGTAGTTGCACACTTGCAGGACGAAACGCGTCAGGCACGCTAGCCCCCATGCAGTCATGCTGTTCCAGCCGCGGCCGATCAATCGATTAACATGCCTTTATCAAGCAGTTACATGTGAGTTTTTTACCTTTCTTTTATTAATAAAATCCGTACATACTTCACCATGTGCGCCCCCATTTGTATTATTGGAGGTCATCCCTTATGTACACCTGGGGTCCATTGAGGTTTATCGGTTCCATGGTCCTATCCGGATGTTCTGTGGCTGTTAGGAGAGGAATTGGGTCGTCTACTTGTTTCTGGAGACGGACTTCACATACTTGTCTGACCTTCCTTAACAGGGGGTCCAACTGTCCGGTAAGGGTACATCCTTTATTGTTTGTGTGATCTCTGTCAAGAAACTCCATTTGCAAGACTTTTGT
The DNA here is from genome assembly GCF_965119305.1 of Pelophylax lessonae. NCBI lineage: Eukaryota > Metazoa > Chordata > Amphibia > Anura > Ranidae > Pelophylax > Pelophylax lessonae. The sequence continues at coordinate 239,304,988 of NC_138768.1, read as the reverse complement.
TGGATCTGTGGCTACATTTTCAGCATTTGAATCCTTTTCCTCCACATGGACTCATGGACATTGGTTCACCTCCTTTCCTCTAGTTAATTATTCTACTTAGTGGCGCTGTACCATCTTCACATTGCTTTTTTTGGTTTGATATACTTTGTACTAGCAGCCTTTTTTAGCTCATTGTTCTTTGTGCGCAGCTTTCTTCCCATTAGTGTATAGTGACACTATACTTCTTTAGGGGGATAATCATGGATTTTTTTTTTACACTGTTATTGCTTATAACAATGATGATCACTGTTATAAGCAATAGTTTTCATTGCATGAATGGCTTTCATTCATGACAGTTTGTTTACCATTGTGGTCTGTGATTGGCTACATCTTATCACATGGTATGCCGCTACATTATCCTGGGTCCTCAGCAGCTCTCTCAGTAGGTTTTTACTGTGTTTTGTCACTGTCACATTGTTCTGCCTCCTCCCCCTGATTCCCTGTGAATATAAATTCTGGAGGGAGTCCAACCTGCATGGGAGAAGGTCCAACCTGCATGGGAGAAGGAAAGGCTGACAGCTGAAATGTATTTCAATTCCCCAGCAATTACCTTGTCTTTCCTTCAGCTACCTTCTCGTCATCACTGGAGATTGCCTGCAGAGAGGAGCCTGCCAACATGCAAGCCGCTGCCAAGACCTGTAGTCCTCCTGAAGACACCAGCCAAGGTATGCCGGGGTAGCACACAGCCTGAGTTAGGGAGTAGGAATGTAGGGAAATAACTGGTTTCATTTGTAAATTTGGACTTTGTCATGTTTGCACCCTTTGCTAAAGTAAAGCTTTCAACTTTGCCTTCTGCTTGGTCTGAAATTATTACGGGAATGTAATGCAAGTAACCAGCACCTTCCACACTTGGCTGTAGGTCACTAGGCACTTTGGGGTATGAAGAGTCAGCACATAAGGAGTCCTGGTGCAGCACTGTATGTGGTTGCCATGGGAGCCTGTGGAGCCTGTCTGTAGCATGTACCTATATCAGGTGAGACAGCCTTGTTTAGCGAGAGATCTATCTCCAATGGCAACGAGAGCAGACTCGTGTTTCCGAGGTTCTCATGCTGCGCAAAGGTAGGGAAGTCAAGAGTTAGGAGAGTGCGCACATGAAGCCCTCACTAGGCACACAGCGGGCCCCATTCCATTAATGGGAGAAGGGCAGTAGAAAACGCTGGACAGGTGGATGTGAATAAGGCTCAGCGTGTACCTCCTGAATCAAGTTACAGTGGGAGGTGTACACTGACATGGGGACCTGAGAGTTAACAGCTTTTGTGCAAGCGTACATTGTGTAGGTTCATCTTTAAAAGTAGAGGCCAGTCTTAGGCTGGATTCAAACTGATGTAAATTGGATGCCGGTTTCACTGCATCCAATTTGCATGACAGGAGACTGTGACTGGCTCTCGAAGGAGCTGGTTTACACATCTCCGGAGTAGCCGGGCATTGCACAAGGGCCCTGTGCCTCTTTGGCTCTAAAATAAAAAAACAAACAGAGGGCGCACCGGCCTAGTGCATTATCCTCAGTGATAAGCTATATTAGATAAAAAGAGTTATACTCACAAACAAATGTTTTATATAAGTGCATCAAATCCATACATCTGAAACCATCAGTGTCACGGTAAAACAGATTCAATGTCCTCAATAGATAATGGCTGTGTTTCGAGGCTTAGCCTCTTCTTCAGAGCCCCTTTGGCTCTGTTTCAGGCAAAAATACAGGCCTGATTTGTCCCTGAAATGGAGAACAGGGACACACAGGACCCCTGCTGTGAGCCGCATCTGCACACAGTGTGAACCCAGCCTTAAGGTTGAGTATTCCCCCACTACGACCCAAGCCTTGTCCCAGGGCATTGATGGAAACGGCACAGAGCAAAGGTACCCCATGTGTAAAGCAGATTGACCCTGATACAGGTGCCTAGTGTAGCCCATAAGAACCCCTCCCCCAGGATTAGTCCTCTCATGTGACCCAGAATTGGTGCTCAATGAGTTCATGGGAAAACATGGAGAAAGATCCATCATCACCCACCATACCTTCCTACAAGCAGCCACACGAGTTATCATAGCGTAGATTCATTACAATACGTTCATCATTTTGACTTTTCTTAAATAAATCATATATGTTATGTTCAAAAAGCCATTTCCTTTGCCACTTCTTCCGGGTCCCATGCTCATATACTTTTCCTCATGTGCACGAATCACAGAAAAACGAATTTCTAGGAGCCGAGGAAGAAGTTTTCTTCGAAAAGAGACTTGGCATGTTTTTCCTGTCAAAAAACTCTATATCCTATATATTTTTTGTTGCAGGACTTTAGTTCCATTTTAGCTTGAACTCGCTCTATTGTTGAGTTAGTCTACTAGTTCAGGAAAAAGCAGGCTGTACAATAGCTGTCACATAGACCTTGATGTAAAATATAACAGTAAGGGAACAATTCTTTAACCAGAAAGCTTTTTAAAACTGTTTAGTTCAAAACTGAGCAGGTGGCAAACCTAATTGGGGGTACTAGGTATTTATGTTTTAGACACCCTTTCCAAATGTGATACATACATATCTCTGCAAGTTTGTTTGGACTTTGCACTGCATTTTTAGCATAACCCCAGCCAAAAATAAAACAAAAATGTTAAAGCTCTGGTTTAAAGTGGTGTTAAACTTCAGACAGGAAATATGAACAAAGTATGTCCCTCTATACTGTGTAATTGTCTCAATTAAAATCACTAAGTGTTATTGCTGTCATCTGCTTCATTACTCTGCTATTAGTATGAGTCACTTTTGACACGTTTTCCTGACACCAAGAGAAAAATTGTGACAGGGAGGAATCACCAGCAGATTGACAGCCTTAGCTCTGTTCCTGTGTGTTGTGTGAAGGGGGGTGTGTCCCTTCCCTCCAATCAGCTCTCAGAACTCTCCTCACTGAGCTCTGCAGAATATAACTTCAGCTCACCGTCCACTTTTTCTGAACTCTCAGACAAGCTTTAACGGATGTAGACAAGAAAGGACTACAGATAAACAGATACAACTTATGTAGGATGATTTGTTTCATCTCTGTATCACCTGAGGCCAGTTACTTTACTAGGTATATGCAAGGGTTTACAACCATTTTAAAGTAAACCTACCACAAAAAAAGCAAGGTCAGCTTATTTTTTTCACAGCCTCTCCTCCATGCCAAAGTGCTTTGGCCCCATTCACACTTGTGAATGGGGCCTCGGTGAAATTGAAAGAAAAAAATTGGGGAAAAAAATTAGCCCTTAGATTGTGACGGCGATACCTACAAAACTGCATGAATAAATTCCAGACCTGTAACAATATATCTCAAACGTAGAATTTGTCAAAATAGCTGTACCTGTTGTCATTAAAAAACATTTCTTGAGGTCCAAGGCAAGGGATGAGGTCAGTTACAGTACAGGCAGGAGGAAGCAGTTTGCTTTTGATCTGTTTCTGCAGTGAATTTTGAGGTATGTTTTGCATTTTTTGCACATACACTTTTCACGTGTTTTCATGCATTTTTTATGCATTTTGCTTTTATGCTTTTTTTGGCCAATTTGTTGTTGGCCACATTTAGAATTGCAAAATGCTTCAAAATGTAGCAAAAACGCGCCAATAACACGTCAAAAACGCACTACATACTTTTCTGCAGTGTCTGAAGTCTATTGAACTAAAAATGCACTATTTTGCATTTGAAAAAGTCCCTGACTCTTTACAAAAATGCAGCAGCTGAAAAACTAAAGATTTGAATGTGTCCCATAGGAAACCATGTAAAATAAACTGTAGTGCATTTGTGCAAAAAGAACCAATAAATGCATAGGGGTGAACCAGGCCTTAGTAGCCCTCCCGCACTGGGACTGCCATAACATTGTAACTTTCTAAATCTCCAAATGGAAAGACTAAGGGCCCTTTCACACGGGCGCTCCGTATGTCCGCAAATCATCCTATTTTTTTGCGGATGATTTACGGACATAACGTAAGTCAATGGCATTGCGGATGTCAGCGGAATACCATCCGCTGACATCCGATTTTTTTCCTTTCAGTTCTGTTCCGTTTTTCGGAACGGAACAGAACCCTATTTTTTCCTCCGCTCAAAAAACCGAAAGGAAGAAAAATCGGATGTCAGCGGTGTCATCCGCTGACATCCGCAATGCCCATAGACATACATTATGTCCATATATCACCCGCAAACGGATGGGATGATATGCGGACATGAAAAAAAAAAAAAAAAAGTCCCGCAGCGGAGCAAAACACCGGAGCGGCCGTGTGAAAGAGGCCTAACACTGTTACAGTGGTTGTATGACATGGCAGGGACATTTTGTTTCTTAGGAAAGGAGCTTAAAATCTTTGATGGTGGTGTTGGTGGGGGGGGGGGGTAAGTACAATAAAATTTAAATAAAGGATGAGGACGGGTAGTTACAATTAAATATATAAGTAATATTTGTTGCAAGGAGACATGCTTACAGTCTTTTTATGTGCACAAAAGTATCCACAAAAGCTTACAATTTAATTGTGGAAAAGGAATCAGTATTTGCACATTATTGTTATTACAGCTAATTTATCAGTATGAAACACATTATCATTTGTAATTTATCTGCATATGATATTCACAATGAGCACTATATTCTGTAACCTCTGAAATGACAATGCTGACATTTCAAGACTTTAACAACACATTCTGACATTCCGTGACTCACAATATAAGAGCATGAGGAAAATTATAAATAGTTGTCATCCATAGAAAAGCGACAGCAGAATGAGAACTGAGAAGGATAGATATGGAAAATATGGAGGTGAGGGGAAAAAAACATAAATAAATATCTGAAAACAGTGTAAAAATCATCTGTATAAAATAAATTTACGCTTGAACCTTTGAGAAAGCCCATTGGGCGATACGCGTGAAGTAGACGGTGATGTAATCGCGCTGGGACTAGGTGGAGCTGTGAATGCCAAGGATTGCCAAGGATTGTGAAATGATAATTTTTTACTTCTGAAATGTGAGCAGATTTTTATATGGAAATAAAATACTTTTTATTAGCGATTTGCACTATGGTTCTTTCCTCTTGCCTCCTATATGATTGACACCACGCTGAGAGCTGCTGAAAGCCATGAATTTGGAGTGTATGGCCAGTGGAAACGGTGCCACTTATAACACTGCAAAGTGCATATAGACCTCCTTTAACCACTTGCCGACCAGCCACCGCAGTTATACGGCAGCAGGTCGGCGGGTTCCCGCAAATCACCGTACCTGTACGGTGCTTCACGGGAGTGATCGTGGGGGCGCGCAGCCGTGGGGCCGGCAGCCGCAACTGCCACAGGGCACCCGCGATTGCTCCCGGTGGAGAGAGAATGGCAGTCTGCTGTTGTAAACGCAGCAGACCGTTGTTCTCTCAGCTATCATCACAGGGATCCTGTGTTCCTCCTATTTAGAAATACAGGTCCCTGTGTTGATTCCATAAGCCCACCCCCCTCACATTTAGAAAACACCCATTAGGCATACATTTAACCCTTTGATCGCCCCTGGGTTAGCCCCTTCCCTGCCAGTGTCATTAGTACAGTAACAGTGCATATTTTACTGTAGTAAAATATGCAGTTTGTAGTAAAATATGTAGTTTACTATATATACTGTAGTAATGTCACTGGTCCCCCCCCCCCCCCCCCCAAAAGTGTCAAAAATGTCAGTTAGGTGTCCAATCTGTCTGCCGCAATGTCGCAGTCCCGCTAATAATCACTGATCGCCACCATTACTAGTAAAAAAATGAATAAATAAATATAAAAGGATATAAAATATTCCCCTAGTTTGTAGACACAATAACTTTTGCGCTAACCAATCAAAATACTCTTATTGGGATTTGTTTTACCAAAAATATGTGACAGAATACAAATTGGCCTTAACCACTTAAGCCCCGGAAGATTTTACCCCATTCTAGACCAGGCCCTATTTTGCGATTCGGCACTGCGTGAATTTAACGGACAATTGCGCGGTCGTGCGACGCTGTACCTAAACTAATTTGACGTTCTTTTTTTCCCACAAACAGAGCTTTCTTTTGGTGGTATTTGATCACCTGTGCGATTTTTTGATCATGCGCTATAAACAAAAAAAGAGCGACAATTTTGCAAAAATAACAATATTTTTCACATTTTTTATATGAAATTCCCCAAAAAAATGTAAAAATCTAAATTTTTTAACATTTTAGGCCAATTTGTTTTCTGCTACATATTTTTGGTTAAAAAAAATCGCAAAAAGCGTATTTTGATTGGTTTGCGCAAAAGTTATTGCGTTTACTAACTAAGGGAAATATTTTTGTCATTTTTGTTGTTTTTTTTTTAACATGTAATGGGAACGATCTGCGATTTTTTTTGCGGGACTGTGACATTGTGGCGGACAGATCGGACCCTTGACTGACATTTTTGACACTTTTGGGGTTTCCAGTGACATTACTACAGTAATCAGTGCTATACATATGCACTGTTACTGTAAAAATGACACTGGCAGGGAAGGGGTTAACTTTATTGGAGAAGGAGGGGTTAAGTGTGTCCCTAGGACTAACTGTGAAGGGATGTGGTTGGTTGTGTAACAACAGAGATATACGATCCTGCATAGCAGGACCGTATGATCTCTGTTCTTACATAGGGGAGAATGACAGGCGGCTTTGTTTACATTAGCCGCCTGCCTTTCTCCCTTCACAGCGGACGATCGCGAGTGACCGGCGGACATCGGGTCCGCCCTTCACACGTGCGGGGGGGTCCGTGAACGAGCGGGGGCGGGAGTGCTCCTCCGGCGGCACGCGCTCACCCCCTAGAGCCTCACAGGCTAGAGACATAGTACTATGTCGCTTTGCCTGTGAGGGGCTGACTGCCGCAGTAAATATACTGTGGGCGGTCGGCAAGTGGTTAAATTATGAAAATAATTTGATTTTTAATTTATTTTTTATTGGGAATCTTATATAACAGAAAGTGAAAAATATTGTTTGTTTGTTTTTTTGTTTTTTTCAGAATTGTCGCTATTTTTTTGTTTATAGTGCAAAAAATAAAAATTGCAGAGGTAATCAAATACCACCAAAAGAAAGCTCTATTTGTGGGAAGAAAAGGACATACATTTTATTTAGGTACAGTGTCACACGACCGCACAATTGTCAGTTAAAGTAACGCAGTGCCGTATCGCAAAAAATGGCCTGGTCATTAAAGGGGAAAATTTTCCGGTCCAGAAGTGGTAATTAGTGAGGTCCATTCAAGCTGGTGAGAAGACACTCATAGGGGGGTGAAAGGGCACTGTGGTGATCAGAGGCAATTACTGAAGAGTTTCTGGTGTATGGGACTGCACTTTTTTTCATGGACATTGAATAATTTATTGACGGACTGTATACATATTTAAAACAAAAGATTGACTCTTTTATTATATATAGATGTTTTTTACACTGTTTTCAAATATTTATTTATGCACTATAATTTGAATGCACTTTATTGAAGGAGAGCGCTCGGCTGCACTATTTTGTGACTATACACTGTATATATTTACTGCATTTGTACAGTTAGTTGGATTCATAGTGGTTCTAGCTGTTGAGTATTAGGTGGTTTATACACAGGGATAGGATGGAAAGTTTTTTTTTCACATTTCTATATTTTCCATATATCGCTCTCTGTATGTGTGTGGAGAGGTAGGTAGTCAGGTGTGCATAAGACCTCATGATTTTGTATGGGGCAGTTGTGTGCATAGTAACTTAGGGTTTGCTTCTACTGGAAAGTTGCATGCATAAAAAGTCTATAGATGAATTATGGAAGAGGATTGTGTACAGTGTTTACAGTATAATTGTTGCGTTAAAATGCATTGTTAGCTTTTAAGTGCTTGTGGACATCATTATTTTTTGTGTCCATTTATCTGTGTATTATTACTCATAGGGGGCCAACATGTACTATTCCTCTCCCTATGTTGCTTGCATACACTGTCTTGTAACGTTGCATTGCCGACATACTGTACATTGCTTACAATCAGTGTTACAAACCTCCTGCATCATTTTTTACTGACAAAACATGGGAAATTTACTGGCGGAGCACATTTTTTTACTAACAACCTGAAAAATGACAGAACGCCTAATAAAAACAAAGACAATTGATATACCATATTGATGTTGATAAACAAAATATGGAAACACTGACAATACCCATACCGAGTAACTTGCCTGGTTTTTATTTAAAAAGTCAACACAGCATTACAAATTATCAGCCCCTGATATTTACAGACAGTTGTAAAAATCACTGATTTTTACAAACTGTCTGCAACGTTACTGACAGTTGGCAACCCTGCTTACAATGCTAAGAGCATCAGGATAATTATATAGAGCAGTCACCAGCAGCTGCTTTCACAGGGGTTGACTTACTAAAGGTAAAAAGGATGTTCCCTTTGCAAGGAATGTTGTACTTTGCAAAGTAATTTGTCCCAGAGCTTAGTGAATAAAGTTTCACTTTGCAAAGAATATTCCCAAGCAAGAAAAATTAAAAAAAGCATTTTTGCTTGCACTTGATTGGATGATGGAAGTCAGTAGAGCTTCACCTAATTCACTAAGCTCTGGGGAAAGTCCCTTGTCCCTTGGAAAGTGACTCATCTATTTGCAGTTAGTAAATCAACACCAAAATCTAATGAACCATATAAAACCCAAGACCCTATTCTATAGGACCCTTGATTGGTACGTACATATATAGATAGACATTGCTTCTCATAAAGTATGAAGTGCTTGGGCATTATAAAAATGTATGGTGAAGGAGAAAACCAGTTATGAAAGCTATCATTTCTTTGGTACCTGTGTTCATTAACCACTTGCCGCCCGCCCTATAGCAGATTCATGGCGGCAAAGTGGTTGCACTATCCTGACTGGCCGTCGGGGGGCGCGCAGAGCGACAATCGTTGCTGCGGTGTGTCACTCTGACTAGCCGCATCTCCGATCCCGGTAAAGAGCCTAATAACGTAGGCTCTTTACCATGTGACCAGCTGTGTCCAATCACAGCTGGTCACATAGTAAATAGGAAGTGCCGTTGATCAGCTTTCCTCAGTTTGTGCCTGACAGGCACGAGTAGAGGAGAGCTGATTGGCAGCTCTCCTGACGGGGGGGGGGGGGTCTGTGCTGGTAATCAGAGCATTAATTACCAGTGCAGACCCTTGGGGGGTGCTACTAGAGCCACCAGGGATTGCCCACCCATGGCCACCAGGGTTGCCCACCCATGACCACCAGGGATGCCCACCCTATGGCCACCAGGGATGGCAATCAGGGCTCAGGGACCCTTTCAGTGCCCTCCCAATCAGAGCTGCCCATGATTGCCCTCTATCGGTGCCGCCCACCAGTGCCCATCATTGCAATCTATCAGTGCCGCCCACCAGTGCCCATTATTGCCCACCAGTGCCGCCTATCGGTGCCCATCAGTGCTGCCTATCAGTGCCCATCGGTGCCACCTATCAGTGCCCATCAGTGCCACCTGTCAGTGCCCATCAGTGCTGCCTATCAGTGCCCACCAATTCTGCATATCAGTGCTACCTATCAGTGCCACATATCAGTGCCCATCAGTGCTGCATATCAGTGCTGCCTATCAGTGCCCATCAGTGCTGCATATTAGTGCCACCCCATCAGTGCCACCCCATCAGTGCCTCCCCATCAGTGCCTGTCAGTGCGGCCTCATCAGTGCACATCAGGGCAGGAAAAAACGTATCTATTTACAAAATTTTATAACACAAACAAAAAAAAGTTCTTTTGTTTTTTTCAAATTTTTCGGTCTTTTTCTATTTGCATAGCAAAAAAGAAAAAACTTGCGGTGATCAATTACCACTAAAAGAAAGCTCTATTTGTGGGGGAAAAAATGACATAAATTTGGTTTAGGTACAGTGTTGCATGACCGCGCAATTGTTATTCAAAATGCAACAGCGCTAAAAGCTGAAAATTGGCCGGGGCAGGAAGGGGGTGAAAGTGCCCTGTATTGAAGTGGTTAAAGTACACCTACCATGAGAATTCTATGAACCGAGTTTAAAGAAAGGTCTAATCTGCAGAATTCGATGATTCGAGCACAAAATGTAGACATCAAAAAACAGCTGAGGAATGGCAGAAGCTCTTGAAGATAGCAACATCCATCCTGGGTTATTGGACCAAGGCAGAGGGAGAGAGGTACTTTTTTTTTTTCCAAGGTTTTTTCAGGCCACCTTCACACAGTAATGCTTTGTGTTAACATATACTGTATGTGTCAACGCTGCTAATTACCATGAATTAAAGCAGAGTTTTAACTAAAAATACCTCTATAATACTAATCCATCGCCCTTTACAGAACCGCTATTCTCATACTTACAAGGTGTACAGTATTGGATTTTAGTCAAAATCTTACTTTTAAAAACGCTGTCTGGGTGCGGCTATCTTGGATGTGGGCATCTGAAGCCACAGTGTAATCTGCTGTGTCCTTCTTCCTGATTCCAGGGAGTGTTCTGGCAGCCTCCTGGGAGTGATGACAAACAGCTCCCAGGATGCAATGCGAAGGAGGAAGTGATGTTGGTGGCCGTGGCCACAGAGGGGGGAGAAGGAGGAAGTACAATCAAAAATGCCCTGAAAATAAGGTAAGGGACCCCCGAAAAAAATTGAAAATGCCCAATTGTTGATCAGCATAGCGAGCACTCCAGGAATCACTAAAGTTGCAAAATAGGCCGGAACTCCACTTTAAGGTGTTTTATTGGCTTATTTGCTGTACACAGCACGCACACACAACACAGGATACAAATCTTCTGTCCTGTGATTGGATAGATTATTACCTACTGAAAAATATTTTGGCTCTGAAGGGAAAATCTCAAATGATAAAAATATGTAAGTAAAATATGTTGGCTTCCACTACTAAACCCTTATATAGAAAACATTGGTTTTCTGCCTGTTGATCCACTTTCTAAATCCATCACAACCTCTAAATCCATTACAAGCTTTGCTGTAAAAGACCCTCTGCTCCTGTAAAATTGGATCCCAGCCACATTATGCATTAAGCTGAATTGCCAAAAAAGGGACACTCTCCCTCAACCATTTCCCCCCTCCTTTTTTTTCTTTTGGGTGTTCCATTCTCTCCATATTCCTCCAGTTTCTTCCCTTTAATTTTGTCAGTACACAATCCCTATTTTCAGCATTGCATTTTATGATTGTATATACAGTATAAACTCAATATATATTATAGTTTTTTAAAAAAAAAAAAAAATTTGTGTGGTATCACCACTGTTTTTATAGCACATGTAATTTTTCAGAATATGAGTTTTCATGGTATTTATTATACAGTATTTAATATGAAATGTATAAGCTTACATTAACTGTGCTGTTGTACTGTTTAGCTAGCTACTTGCCTACAGCAATACGTATAAAAACGTTGCGGTTTGTTAGTGGTTTACTGAGGTTAAGGCTGAAGCTATAAGTGGCTCATTTGCGACGTCCCCCCTCCCGCTGTTCGCCAGTGTTTCTCGGGTTTACCATTTTCACTGATGCGCGTAAAAAACAATACAACAGTGCAGCCAGCTGGTCACAGAGGCTACCAGAGACCAGATCACCATTGATCGCCTCTACAGCCCTGGAGGACAGGAGAGACGTCTTGATGTCACTTTCAGTCTAGGGCAGAAGTAAACAATTTTTTTTTCAAAGCAAAAGATATATATATATATATATATATATATATATATATATTTATATATATATATATATATTTTTTTTTTTTTCTTTTTAAATGATATTTTGCTTTAAAAGGTATAGAAGAGAGTTGGGGTCTTTTTGACCCCGGATCTCTCCATAAAGAGGACCTAGAATCCTTATTTTTATTACAAAGGGATTTATACCTTCCATGTAATAGAAATAGAAGTGATAAAAAAAGGGTCAGTGAAAAACTAAAAAACTAAAATGAAATCAGAAAAAAACAAAATAATTTAAAGTGTCCCCATCTCTTCATGCTCACATGCAGAAGCGAATGAATACAACAATTTCCCTTTAGGATTAATAAAGTATTCTGTATACATAAGTTGGGCACGCATATGTAAACTGTGTTTGCACCACACGTGTGAGGTATCGCCGGATAAAATGAGGGCAGTAATTCTAGTGCTCAACCCCCTTTGTAACTCTAAACAGGTAACTTGTAAATTTTTTACAAAAAAGATTTTTAAGTACTGTAGTTTGTCGCCATTCCATGAGCGTGTGCAATTTTAATGCCTGACATGACACTCAGCGTAACACTATTTTTCATATTTTACAACAAAATTAGGGTATATATTGTGTTTTGTTTTTTTTTTTTAATTTATTAAAATGTATTTTTCTTTTTTAAATTGCGATTTAAAAACCACTGCGCAAATACTGCGTGACATAAAAAATTGCAACTATCGCAATTTTATTCCCGTAGGGTCTCTGCTAAAAATATATATATATATAATGTGTGGGGGAATTAAGAATACTGATTTAAACTTGTAAAGAAAAAGTGCCAGAAAAGGCTTCATTTTCAAGTTGCTGCATCCCAGTTAAACTAGAAATAAAAAACTAAAGGGGAAACCCTTTGATGCAGGATTATGAAACATCTTTATTCCAAGTAGATAAAAACAATGCTCAGGTCAAAGTGACCGTACAAATATTTAAAAGCATTCCAAGTAGTCAACAGATATAGATCTTATTGAACAGCTTGACATAAGTTGATATTCATAATTCCAGATATTGTGTTCCAAAGCATTTCGCAGAATACATTTGCTTCTTCGGGGAACTTCTGCACTGGTACAAGTCATTTGGTGGAGGGGGGATTATGATGTAGGGTTGCTTTTAAGGGGTTGGGCTTGGCCCTTTAGTTCCAGTGAAGGTATGTCAGCATACTAAGACATTTAAGACAATTTCATGCTCCCAAATTTGTGGGAACAGTTTGGGAATGGCCCCTTCCTGTTCCAACATAACTGCTCACCAGTGCACAAAGCAAGGTCCATAAAGAAAAATGCGCTTCTGGAAGAATGGTCAAACATTCCCATAGGCACACTCCTAAACCTTGTGGACAGCCTTCCCAGAAGAGTTGAAGCTGTTATAGCTGCAAAGGATGGGCCAACTCAATATTGAACCCTACGGACTAAGATTGAGATGCCATTAAAGTTCATATGTGTGTAAAGGCAGGTGTCCCAATACATTTGACAATATAGTGTATATGCATTCCATTGGTATGTTTACCTTTTTGCCTGGAGTGGACCTTTAAAAGCAATCAGACAATTTTGTCTTGTTTTATGTGATTTTAGCATGTTTTCTCTTATATGTCATTTTGTACAAACAACTTTAAATGTACCTTGTTTAAAGTTTATTAGGCTTGTGCCAGGTTCTTCTTTGAAGATTTTTTTCTCTCGTAGCTGGTCAATACAGACATGGAACAAGTAAGATCAGAAGTTCTGATTTTTCATTAGCTTCACAAGCTACATGCTTGTTCCAGGTCAGAGGCTCAAAGCATTGAGGCCAGAGACAACCAGATAACTAGTAACGGAATCACTATATTTCTTTCAGTAAATGTTTCTTTTAAGTACTTATATCAATTGTGGGTCAATAATGTGTATCCTTTCATTATTTTACAGAAAAGCTGAATTTATATAATTGTTTGCTGTACATTCATAAATGGATACTTTCTAGGATACTCTGCTTTGGAACAATAGCTCAGGGCTGATTCTGTTTGCAATATGGTTTCTATGGTCTATGCCCAGTTACTGAGCCTCCACCTGCCCCTCTCTGCACATCTTTTAAATGTTAGCAGAAATTGATTTTTTTTTTCTGTGGATTTAGGTTCAGGATACCCTCCTAACTTTATTTCATTTTATCTATTCATTATTTGTATTATGCACCTTCTGAGCTTTAGGCTAGGCCAGGGGTAGGCAACCTTGGCTCTCCAGCTGCTGTAGAACTGCAAGTCCCATAAGGCACTACAAGACTCTGACAGCCACAGGCATGCCTCCCCAAGGCAGAGGCATGATGGGATTTGTAGTTTCAGCACAGCTGGAGAGCCAAGGTTGGCTACCCCTGGGCTAGGCGAATTCTAACCCGCACAGTAAAACACAGCAATTTACAGTGGAGGCTAGTGTCAATGTCAGCTCTGACAGGAGCTCAGTGCATTACATTGCTGTGTGGTGCTATCAAAAATTTAGACATGCCCTATTATTTTGCACTACATCACACAACACACCACCCTGGTGGTGACCCGCGTTTATCAAGTGCGGAAAAACACAAGTCACCTCACCACACAAGCCGTTACAGCGTTATGGATGTTCTCCTCGGTAGATGTTTCTGAGGTTGCTTCCATATGGAACTATTGGTTGTAGATCTATTCTTCTCTCCCATGCCTTTTTTACACAAGAGCTTAGCCTACTTGCCAGTTGCCATGATAAACTCCAATATTCTAGGAAAACACAAGCACACTCTTTTTCAGGCTGTTTTTATTTTATGAACTCATCAATTTTTGTTTATTACAGGTCTGTCCTTTCCTCTAAAGTAGTCTTATCAATATCTTCACACTTGAGTTTTACCTCATTAAAATGACTCCAGGAAAGCACACACTTATGAAGCTGCTGTTATTTTATGTACACATTTTTTCTGCTGCAGTGGAAGGACCTCCAACCATCTGAACTTCCAATGTTTTATACAAATGGTTAAGAACCCAATAACAAGTTGTCCTGTGCAATTTTGTTTGTCCTAATTAAAGAGGACCTGTACTGTGAAAGTTGTCCCCAAAAAGGTGAGAAGAAGGCAAAGCACTTGCATGTGGCCTTCCTGCAAATGATCTTTTCCCAATTATACTGATTTACTTACCATGCCTTGCCCCATACTGTCACTGTGTGGAAATGGCCATCTTGGTAGAAGACTAGGGCTTTGCATACTTATGTAAAAGCTGCCAACTCCCTGTCTGATGACTGCTGATCTGATAACTGGGGCTTAATGATTAAGAAATCAAGTCCAAAAAGCACTCAGCACTAGACCCAGGGGAAATCTTCGATCCAACTTCTTTCTACAATGCCCATCAAGGGTGCAGCCCTCCCCCAACTGAGAAGTCCTATGAACACACTGCAAAAAACACACAGGAGGGCGCAACCACCTTATGCATTACCATTATTTGTTTTTATTGAATCCACATAAGCAAAAAACCATTGCTGATAGGCAGGGAAGGGACAACAAAAGGTTGACGCGTTTCACGCAAAGGTTCGTGCTTTATCAAAACCACAAAGAAATGCAGTCTACGCACACTATATATATGACATCATTAAATGGAAAACAGGTTTGCATGGTCAATTAACTGCAAAACATTAAAAGTGAAAAGATTTTGACATCTAGGAGAGGAGGAGGAGACCGGTTTAGAATTCTGTGTAGACCTGAACTATTTTGAATATAAAACCTCCAAACAAGAATTCCTAAAGGTTTGAACTTTGAGTGGAACTTTACTTATTTTTACAGTTAAATTGGAAACCTGGTTTATTTCTGGTGGTGTTAGGTAAATTCTTTGTTCTGTTTTGACTAGCAAATGTGGATATGCTCAGTACTATTGAGACATATATGTATAGTGAAGAAGTTTTAGATGTTTTTGAGGAGGTTTGCTTTAAGTCGACTCTATAGATGCATAAATACACTCTTTTGTGCATGTATCCCTACAATTTGGTATAGATGTTTCTAACTTTTAACTTTTGTATGTTTTGGGCTGGGAGTATTGCTATACCACTGGCTCCATCTTCGTGTAGTGAGTTGTTAGTTAGTTGTATAGTATATATATATGTATATACTGTATGTATATATATATATATATATATATATATATATATATATATATGTGTGTGTGTGTTTTCCTTGCACTCTTATGGAGCTTAGAGTAATGTGTTGCAGTTAATTGATTGTGCACATCTGTTTTCCATTTAATTATGTCCTTTATATAGTGTGTGTAGACTGCATTTCTTTGTGGTTTTGATAAAGCACGTGCTTCATGTGAAACGTGTCAAACTTTGTTTGTCCCTTCCCTGCCTATCAGCAATGGTTGTTTTTATGGACTTTTGTACACAACAATACAGCCATCTTTGCATGGTATGAGAGTGTAGCCAGCCGAATATTCATTACTATGTGTCTGCAGCAGTGGCAGGGCCTGCACCTCATCCAGTGTGCAAACTGAATATCTTAGCCAGATGGTATCATCTGTAAGCAGCCGGATCTCGTTTCCTGAGACAAATGGTTTGACAAATGGTCATCAGTCCCAAAACACGACAGAAGTCCAACCATTTGTCTCCAGGATTTAACGCCATTGCGTTCGGCTGGAGAAGATCTGTTTGGCTTACTAACTATTGTTCGTATGTGAGTGTCCATTTGCTTATGAGGATGTAATAGAAATTGTTAATGGTAATGAGTGAAGTGGTCGTGCCCTCCTGTGTGTTGTTTGCAGGTAATGATTAAGTAGTAGCAGGAGAGGTAGAGGAAGCACAGATCCACATCATTTAGAAGCAGGGAGATCCTTGCATTGCATATACTTTAGGTACAGCTTCCTCTCCAGCATGAACAGTGAGCAACACACTAAAACCATCATCAATTCTCTGTCCAATTCTCATGAGAATAGCAACTAGAGGCACCAGTACCTTACATGATTTCACACTGCAGATCTGCAGCTATGAGGCTACTAAACCTGCCGAGTACACGATTATATTTCAGCAAGAGGCAAAGCAAAAAGTAGGTTTTTCAATATAAGTCTTAGGCAAAATGATTGTATAACTAATGACAAAACTTTTTTTTTTTTATTTTAGATTTAGAGAGAGTAGAAGACCTATCAGCTTCTTATTACTTTTCTTATAAATCCATCCAAAACCAGACCCATATGTTAATATCTCTACTCTCTAGTTGAAACTGCACTGCCCATGGTAAAACCATCAACAATTGCTTGATGAAGACACCAGTAGAGTTCTGGATAGCTTTTTAGTGCTGTCTTTTTCCCCATTAAAGAGATTGATCATCTCTACTTCTCCTGTTTACCATTATTACTGAGAGTGAAAGAAAGCGCCAAATGTGGGGTTGTTAACAGACCAGGAATAGAGGGGAAGCTTCCAATGGGGACAAAAGTTCTGGTGACCCCGGTAACAACCAGGGATTCCTTCACTTCAACGGGACAAAGATGACAGGGGTTATAACGCTCCCTTATTCTATTCAAAACAGAAAAATTGTTTGCCTTTATGTAGTTCTACCTTAACCATACTATGTATTTTTGAAATGATAGCAGATCTTCACTTTGTGAATTTAGGTCCACCCTAATATGAAAGCATATGTCAGCCCTGGTTAATAAATGTGTAAGTGCCTAGTATCCGTACTTCCTGTTAAAGCATCTCTCAAGTATATCCCTATAATAATATTTTTGAGTATTTGGATGGTAATGTGTGTGGTATGTGTATGATGCGTATGTGATGAGTGTGTGTAGGGGGGGATGTTAGTAATCTGTAATATAACTGTTTCCAAAAATATCATAAAAATAGTATACACTTTCTCTATATTCAACCAATACTGTTGCCAGAATGTTGGCATAGTCATAGCTCTGTGCTTGATATACTATTAAAAGAGCAATAAGCTTAAGTCTATAGGAGTCATTAAATGTCTTTGCTACTGTGAGATGTAACTACTTGTCCATCATCATATTGGCAGTCACTGATTTCACTGTGCTGCAAATAAAAGTGTTGCCAACAAGCAGTTAAAATGTAATCTGATTATATTTTGCCATCCCTGGTTCCTCCATTCCACCCTCATCAAGATGCTAATGCAATGTTTAAATGAAACCTGTTTTCATTACAAAGTTTATTTTAGATCCACCGGGTCCCTGTGCATGCCTGCAATCTGCAATGCGGGTAGATCATGCTCGATTGCAAGGGCCAGCAGGGTGATGTACATAACTTCCTCAAAACATCTCAGCACTCTGTTTCACTACTCCTCTCAAGAGCTTACAGCCCTGATTGTCTGATTCCTGGAAGAAGTTATGCATATACATGGGCGTCCGCAGGTAGGGGCAAATGCCCCCCCCTGGAATCTCAACTTCCCTCTTCAAGTGGTTGTTAAGCCACTTTATACCATCCTGTCTGGTCTGTTTAATAATCCTGTGTGTCGGTGTTTTAAAAAAATAAGCCGTTCTTTACCAGTTTTCAGAGGGCCAAGTGCCGCTCACATGAATCGTCGGCTCTCTCCTCTCCCCGTCTGACAGCTGCCTGCAGCTGGCGGGGCCGAAGATTCCTCACGGATGTCAGTCGGGAGGGGGAGAGGAGGGGGAGAGGAGGCGGGTCACGTGAGCGGCGAGTGGGGCTCTGAAAACTTGTAAAGAATGGCTTATTTTTATAAAACACAGTCACGGAAGCACACAGGATTATTAAACAGACTGCAGACAGGATATGAAACTTTAAATTAAATTGCAGCAGGAGGAGAGGGGGAGGGGGGCACTGACACAGGAGCAGACAGGCAGGGAGGGGAGGGGGAAGAGAGGAGAGGAGGGCTGCGGATGATGGAGGCACGTAAACTGACCACAGTGTCAGGGCTCAACAGCCATGGTATACGGTGGTCAGTTTACAGTGGGGAGGACATAGCCAGGCAGGATCAGCCAGGTATTTTAGGTGATAGAAGGGGCCAAATTACACAGCAAAGCACTGTGCTGTATACAGTAACATGCTTTAAGGGAACACAATCAATTTTTTATTTATTTTTTTTAGGTTAACAAATGCTTTAAAAATAAATGCTTCTGTTTTCTCTTTAAAAATAAATACTCCAAATAGGTATAATGACTAAGCCCCTCCACTTCATGACATTGTTGAAAAGGGGCGGAGCATGGGTGACCTTAAAATGATGCCCCCCCTGAAAAAAGTTCTGCGGACGCCCATGTGCATATACAGTATCAAAACGTCTTGATTGATGGATATACTGCAAGTCTGGAGGAGTGACCATTCATGGGCAAACTGTTATAACATGTACTCCAGCATAGGTATCCACATGTGATGCTGAGCCTCCAAGACTGAAAAAGCTCAAATCCAATAAATAAAAGGAATGGGGGCTATGAAGCTTGGGAAGAAAGAGCTAGATGATGCTGGACATCCTCTAGCCAGTAAATGAGTGCTCTGACTTGCTATAGCTTCTATAGCACACTCTGAGAGGCTGACAGTGTGCAGTAAAATCAGAGCAAGCAATTTCAGTACAGGAATTGAGCCTCTACAACTGTAAAGGACTGAGGGTAAGGCTGGAGTTCAGCTTTAGGTCTCTTAGTACCAAAGAAATGCATTTGCTTGAGTAGCCCTAGCTGCTTTGCTAAGTGGACTTACTTAGAACCTTATCAGCAGTGCCATTGACAGTTTATTAAGAATTGTTAGGGGGTGGAATTCCCACATTGTGGTAGTGACAAAGGGGTCTGTGAGAGGATCCAATGAGTGCAGCAGGGGACACAAGAGATAGATACTCCCGGAAGTGTTGGTTTCTGTACAGACTACAGCAGAGGATTTCTCATGAATCGAGACTATTTCAGTGTTGTGGGAAAAACGTAAGAATTTACCATCTTCTTTCCAGGTGCAGCGTTTTCCCACACTTTTTTGAAAGCACAACTCCAGCCAACAATAACAATATAAAATGCTCATAAAAATATGAAATAGCAAACAGATTTTGCTGTCTGATGGCCACCCACTATTTCTGAGCCTAGGTCATTGCCCCAGCCTATGACTGGACAGTGAACGGTGATGTATTGAAGTGATGAGCTCATCTCTCTTTCAATGTGCATTCTTCATGTTGTAGCGCTACCACTGTAGCTTGAATATTACACAGATAGTCCTTACTTCTTCACTGACAGCCAAGTACAAGGTATTTTCTGCAGCCAGGCACACATACACTTAGGCTCGATGTAGTCAAAGACCAGCCTGGGGGTGTTGTTTTTTTGTAGTTTTATTTTGTAGGAACTTGGATAGGATAAGGGATTTTAGTAGGATACTCTGGAATAAAACTATGCACAACTTGAGGACTCTAGCTGATCTAGAATTGAGTAGTAGGTGAAGTCCCTTGCTGGGAGCAGATGGCAGACTTTTCTATAGCAGTGTAGAAACCAATAGCATGTTCAAAGTCACTTGTAGTAAAGGACAGGTAGACAAAGCTCTTCAGGTACGAATCAGTTGCTGCAGACTGTTTGACAGTCCAAAAGTAGTAGAACTGAGCAAAATCCCATGTGGTAGCAACCGTTTAGGCAAGCTCTTTGGATCACTTGCCAGTGATCCCTTTAGTTGGACACTTGACTGACTGTACTAACACACATGGGAAGCCAAAAAGAACTGGCTCCTAGATCATTGGTTTGCACCACTGGGGTTGCAAAAAGATCCTCTCAGGCACAGCCCCCCTTCAGTCAGCTCTTCAGAAGCACCAGGTCACTCTTTTACTTTAGTGACAGGCCTTCAGGTTGACCACCTGAGACCACATGGCAACAAGTGCCAGGGGTGGCAAGCCTGCCTCACCCCCGGCTGGTGTACTCGACAATCTGAGAAGTGAAGGACCTAGAGATCACATGTTCATATTTATGACATGTTCTCTAAATATATAAACCAATCGCTGCATGCTCAGGGGCACCTCCCTTGTAATTGGCTGGGATACATACTCATGCTTCCCATGCTCTAGAAAGGTCTACTACACTGAACAGATTTATAAACGCAACACTTTTGTTTTTGCCCCCAATTTCCATAAGCTGAACTCAAAGATGTAAGACTTTTTCTATGTACACAAAAGGCCTATTTCTCTCAAATGCTGTTAGAACAAATCTGTGTTAGAACATTCTCCTTTACCGGGATAATCCATCCACCTCAAAGGTGTGGCATATCAAGATGCTGATTAGACAGCATGATTATTGCACAGGTGTGCCTTAGGCTGGCCACAATAAAAGGCCACTCTAAAATGTGCAGTTTTATCACACAGCACAATGCCACAGATGACGCAAGTTTTGAGGAAGCGTGCAATTGGCATGCTGACTGCAGGAATGTCCACCAGAGCTGTTGTCCGCTAATTGAATGTTCATTTCTCTACCGTAAGCCATTTACAAAGGCGTTTCAGAGCATTTGCCAGTACATCCAACTGGCCTCACAACTGCAGACCACGTGCAACCACACCAGCTCAGGACCTCCACATGCAGCATCTTCACCTCCAAGATTGTCTGAAACCAGCCAACTGGACAGCTGCTGCAAAAATCGGGTTTGCATAACCAAAGAATTTTTGCACAAACTATCAAAAACCATCTCAGGGAAGCTCATCTGCATGCTCGTCGTCCTCATCGGGGTCTCGACCAGGTTTCAGTTCATCGTCATAACCAATCTGAGTGGGCAAATGCTCACATTCTATGATGTCTGGCACTTGGAGAGGTGTTCTTTTCACCAATTAATCCCGATTTTCTTTGTACAGGGCAGATGGCAGACAGTGTGTATGGCGTTGTGTGGGTGATGTCAACGTTGTGGATTGATTGGCCCATGCTGGCGGTGGGGTTATAGTATGGGCAGGTGTATGCTATGGACAATGAACACAGGTGCATTTTATTGATGGCATTTTGAATGCTCTGAGATACAGTGACAAGATCCTGAGGCCCATTGTTGTGCCATTCATTAACGACCATCACCTCATGCTGCAGCATGATAATGCATGGCCCCATGTTGCAAGGATCTGTACACAATTCCTGGAAGCTGAAAACATATCAGTTCTCGCATGGCCAGCATACTCACTGGACATGTCACCCATTGAGCATGTTTGGGATGCTCTGGATTGGCGTATACGACAGCGCGTTCCAGGTCCAACTTCGCACAGCCATTGAAGACGAGTGGGCCAACATTCCACAGGCCACAATCAACAACCTGATCAACTCTATGCAAAGGAGATGTGTTGCACTGCGTGAGGCAAATGGTGGTCACACCAGATACTGACGGACCCCCCCCAATACAGTAAAACTGCACATTTTAGAGTGCCCTTTATTGTGGTCAGCCTAAGGCACACCTGCGCAATAATCATGCTGTCTAATCAGCATCTTGATATGCCACACCTGCGAGGTGGATGGATTATCTCTGCAAAGGAGAAGTGCTCACTAACACAGATTTAGACAGATTTGTGAACAATATTGGAGAGAAATAGGCCTTTTGTGTGCATAGAAAAGTCTTAGATTTTTGAGTTCAGCTCATGCAAAATGGGGGAAAAAAACAAAAGTGTTGCGTTTATAATTTTGTGCAGTGTATTTTCTAGAAGGCGGAAGGAGTCCAAGCAAATTCAACAGCACCAAAACACAGGAGCAACTCTAACTAATACATTGCAGCATTCTGTTAAGCAGACTTGCTGAAGATAGATATGCCTCTAGCCCCAACATTAGGCGAAAGAGCAAATTACACCAATCTAACTATTTACATCCAAGCACCTAAACTTGGAGGGAGCTACATTGTCAACACTTGAACTGATTAACTTCTTCTCAAGCTCCAGCTCTACCATAGGGGGACTAAAAGAGGCTAATGCCTGAGTAAATTCAAGTACTTACATGTAAAGTAGTGCTTTCATATAAAAATAAATTTTTTGTACCATAGCGCAGTCTTATTGGGTAGAAATATTTTCTATCCTATCATAACTGTTTGATAGGCATGTCCAACCTGATCCACGGATAGCTCTCCTAAATTACTCACCTTCGAAGATGACCAGGAATCAATGTCGCCTCCCCTTTTCTATCACGGTCGTTGCGAAACAGACAATAGCCAGAGCTTGGAATACATCTCTTCTCTGCATGACTGGCACAAAACCAGAGATACCCAGGCAATGATACACACCAAAACTGAGGTGACGTTACAAGACAAGGCGCACAGGTGCGCCAAAATTTGGCAGCCCTGGGTTGACAAATACTTACCCCCGGATTTTGGCACCACCTTCTTGAGACTTGACCAAATCCACCACTTTGCCACCCGTTTGAGCTCCTGGGACTGTTGCTGACCCCGACGCCCTGGAACCATTCCCCCTCCTTCTCTCTCCTTCTTTTCCTTTCCTTTACTCTCTACTTTCCCTTTAGACTGCAAAATGTTTACTGTATACCTACCTGACAATGCTTGGTCTTAGATATTTCTCAAGCTGTGGCTGAGGTGAAAGATCTAATTGCCAGCTCTTTTCGCTCCTTCTAATCTTAGAATGTTTAAAATGATGTTCACTGCCATAGCCTACCGGATCCTTTTTGCTACACCTATAATTACCCTTCAGGCTTAATTTACACTTATGCGAATTGGATGCGGGTTTCCCCACATCCAATTCACATGACAGTAAATTGTGACCGACTCTCAATGGAGCCGGTTCACACATCTCCGGGGCAGCTGCGGAGCGAATTGCACATGGGTCCTGTGAGTCTTTGGCTCCATTTCACGTCCGCATTCAGGCAAAAATTCGGGCCTGATTTGTCCCTGAAACTGAGAACAGGGACGGATCGGACCCCTGCAGTCAGCCGCATTCATTTCAAGTGTGAACCCAGCCTCAGAGTTGTTAACAATGTATTCTTTTGCTTCTCTCCCTGTGTGGAGAACTTTACTATTTTTATGTTACCTTGCTTGTGATGGCCTTTATATCATCCAATAAACTGTTTGAATAAAAAAAAGTTCATACACAATATTATTATTATATTATTTATGACAGCTGTATTGATTTGTGTCTTTTATATCCACCTAGAGTTCAGCTATAAGTCCCTTTAGAATAATTCTTCATAAATCACATAGCAGGGTTATGGCATATTTTGGTTTTAACTTCTTCATTACAAAAGCCTGAAACTGTTTGTGGATTTAAATTAGAAACATTTCAAGCATCATTAGCCTGTTATTTTTTTATTGGTACAAAATGCATAGTGGGCTATTTATAAAACAAAAAAAAAAAAAAGGTAAATGTGTTGTTGCCTGCGGTGACATCCAGGTTCATTTTTTACTCAGGGAAAATGAAACAAGGAATCAGGCTGCTCATTATGGTCAACAACTCACCGTGTCCTGTTTTCTTCCTTTCTTTCCTAGCTTTTTTTTTATTATTATTATTACTAGGCCCTACTGAGCCCTATGGCATTTGGCAATACAATGGTTACATTCCATAAGTCTGACATCATAATATAAGTGCATGCGAGCAAAATGTAACATTACTATAATGTAGATGTGTTCTGTGTATACAGGCAATACAATTTTCTTTTCTACAAGCCCGTGACCAGGTCAGCGTGATGCAGTATTATGCATCATTTGGACATACACCGACAGCTGACAGTTCTTATACGCCATGTCTGCAAGATTCGTAGATCCAGGTTGACATAGCATTATTATTTTTAGGTAAATTTTTAATAGAGTTTTAAAAAAATAATTGCTTAGCAAATTCCACCAAGTTTTTGTGCTTGCCTAACATTTCTTTATAGCAATCACATCAGCCCATACCTGGTGTTAGATAACTGGAGAGCTATATGTCCCAGCATCATTGCCTTGTTCCCTGGCTGACCTTAGATACTCTTTGGATGGCAGAGCATGATATAGTATTTCTGCAATAGCTGAAGATCCAAAGATTACATATGGCTACGGCTTTAGGGGTGATTTGTAATCCCTTGCTACTGACATTTAACTCCTTCATGACAGTCCCCTAATTTGCTGCACACTGCTAATGTGCTGCTAATGAGCCGATTGTCAATAAATGGTTAAATCTTTCAGAAATAACAGATTCAAATTACCATTGTAGACCTAGGCTATCACTATTCCAACTCCTACAATGAATGTTTCGCAACTGAATAATGACTCTGTGGGCAGTCATATATCAATACTAAGTTGTGAATTTCACAAAAGAGCAAATTGCTATTAACAAAATTTTATTGAAACCAGAGGTATGAGGATAACAATGAACCTTCAATACCTTTGTTTTTCATATTATGCACTAGTCAGAAAAACAACTGAACACAAAAAGTTCTACTTAAAGTAAACCTGTCACAAAACTTGGCAATTCATACAGATCATGTGATGATAAAGGCATAGGCAAAGGGGTTCACCACCAGTAAAAAAAACACATCAAAATAATTCCTAGAGCCAGACATGGAGTTATGTAGAAATATTGGTGTTCCCTAAAAGCTGTGCTTTGTCCTTTTCTTCCTCTTGGTCCTTCTTATTAGTCAATGGGGTCATCCATCACAACATTGAAGGACCAATAGGGAGGGTCAAGAGGTGGAAAGGAGCTGGGTCAAACATACAGGAAAGGTCAAGATTTACCTTTTAGCTACACATAGCTCTGGATCTGCTGGTTAGTTTAATATGCAGTATTACCTACATATCAGTTTTTCATATATTAGGTTTAAAGCGGTTGTAAACCCTCACAAATACCCAGTGACTAGCATTAGGTGATACACAGAGATGAAACAAATCCCCCTACCTTAAGGGATTGTAAAGGCAGAAGGTTTTTTTTTTTTTTATCCTAATGCATTCTATGCATTAAGATAAAAAAAAAACCTTTTATGTGCAGCAGCCTCCCTCACTTACCTGAGCCCATCTTTATCCAGCGATGTTGCAGGATAGGCAGATCCCTGTGAAAATGTGTTTGGACGAAACGCGTAGGCAGGGGCCTACATGCTGGCGTCTTGAGCTAGGAACGG
The DNA here is from genome assembly GCF_965119305.1 of Pelophylax lessonae. Taxonomy (NCBI): domain Eukaryota; kingdom Metazoa; phylum Chordata; class Amphibia; order Anura; family Ranidae; genus Pelophylax; species Pelophylax lessonae. Next base: position 239,279,373 of record NC_138768.1, on the reverse strand, counting down.
TGGTCTTTTCATGTGAGTTTATGGCCTATTTTTATGTACATGTACCATTATTTCTATTTTATTAAATACTAAACTATATCAGCACATTTTGACTCCGTATGGTGAGCTTTATTATGTAGCACATCCAGCAAACAGTGATTGAGAGATCAGTCCAGCAGACCAGACCTTTTTTTTCGGGTCGGATTTTGTGCAAGGCATGATTCTATTTGTCATCTGGTGAGTGTAATTGTATGGCGGAGGGAGAGCACACTACAGGATTTGCTTTTTACACTTGAGGTGTCTCAGTGTCCATATATTCACAGTGTTTTGTTTCCTGCAAATCTGGTGAGTGTTTTGACTCTCTACATACATCACGGATGAACTAAGCATACTTTTGGGATTGTGCACTATTTTATTTACTTGAACTGTGGATTTCACATATTGCCAAGAGCACACAATTTTTACTTACTTAATATTGTTTATCATATCTTTGTTTGATTATTAGCGCTGCACCTATTTTTTCTTTACGATGTTGCAGGAGTGTCTCAGCTGCCCAGGACTCCCCTCCTCAATGGCTGAGACAGCAGTGCAGCGCAATTGGCTCCGGCTGCTGTCAATCAAAGTCAGTCAGCCTGTGAATGGACACAGGGAGCTGTGACTTGGCTCGGGTGCCCCCATAGCAAGCTGCTTGTGGTGGGGGCATTGAACAGGAGGGAGGGGCCAGGATCACAGAAGAGGGACTCGAGAAGAGGAGGATTCAGACTGCTCTGTGCAAAACCAACTGCACAGAGGAGGTAAGAATAACATGTTTGTTATTTTTTTCATCTTTTTTAAAATTAGACTTTACAATTATTTTAACCACTTGCCGACCAGCCACTGTAGTTTTACTGTGGCAGGTTGGCACTATTACGCAAAACGATGTACCTGTACATCACTTTGTGTAATAGACAGTGGGGGTGCACACGCACCACCGGAGGCACGCACACTCGTGGATAGGCCAGAGGGGATCCAATCAGCGGGTCCAGCGGACACGATGTCCGCCGGCCACCCGCTATCGCTCCCCATGGAGACAGAACAGTGGTCTGCCTATGTAAACAAGGCAGAATGCCGTTCTGTCACCGATAAACACAAGGATCCTGTGTTCATCTATTGAGTCCACCCCCACACAGTTAGAAAGCACTCCCTAGGGGCACACTTAACCCTTTGATCGCGCCTGGCGTTAACCCCTTCCCTGCCAGTGTTATTAGTACGGTAACAGTGCATATTTTTAGCATTGATTACTGTAGTAAGGTCACTGGTCTCCTCAAAAGTGTCAAAAGTGTCAGTTAGGTGTCCGATCTGTCCACCGCAATGCCACAGTCCCGCTAAAAATTGCTGATGGCCACCCTTACTAGTAAAAATAAAAAAAATAAAAAATTACATAGATCTATCCCCTAGTTTGTAGATGCAGTAACTTTTCAATATATACTTGGAAATTTTTTTTACCAAAAATATGTGGCAGAATACATATTGGCCTAAATTGATGAAAAAATTTGATTTTTTTAATTCTTTTTATTGGATATGTTTTATAGCAGAAAGTAAAAAAGATTGCTTTTTCAGAACTGTTGCTCTCTTTAGTTTATTAAGCAAAAAATATCAAATACCACCAAAGGAAAGCTCTATTTGTGGGGAAAAAAAGGACATCAATTTCATTTGGGTAAAGCGTCGCACGACCGTGCAATTGTCAGTTTAAGTGACGCAATGCCGTATTGCAAAAAAAAAAATGGGCCTGGTCATTAAGGGGGTAAAACCTTCCAGTCCTTAAGTGGTTAACATGCTTTGTAATAAACATTTTATTTTAATGATGCAATAAGCAGAACAAGCAGCAGAATAAAACTGATCAAACTTGAAAAAATACTTTTTTTTTCAGATTTACCTACCGAACGTGACCGATTCAAATGAATAGGGGTGAGCTGCAACCGCAGTCAATGCATATGGTTGCAGCATGGTGTTGCGTGACATGTGATAAGGAGGTAACACCTCCTCGCCTCCTGTCCACGTTGGATCTCTCTTCAGAGTGCCAACCCTTGAGTAAAAGAGCCCTTAAAGAAATACTAGTAAATAGGAAACTCACAAACTGTTCAGTTGAAAGGATGTCAGTTCTAGAATGTGTTACATTGTTCAGTGTGCTTAGTATCTGCGCAGTCTGATGCTGCATGGTTTGCACATCACATCCAATTACTTTCAATACACTACAGCAATGCCTGAGTGAAAAAGCGAGGTTATGGAGCAGGTAGGCTGTGCTCCTTGTATTCATCTCAAGGTTTCATTTTCAGTCTTCCCAGGAGTGCACCTTTAAAGGAACACTAAACTCTGATTTAAAAAAAAAAATCTATCCAAGTATTCTTGAATCAAAAAAAGCACCTTCTATTACTCTTAGCTTACTTGTAATCGACTTTCTTTTTTTTTTTGCTGCTGTTTTCTGATTTCATGTGTGGCTATGTTTGTTCTCCATAGTCCCAATGTATGTAGTAACACAATCACCCTCTCTTGCTTGCTTCTAAAATGGGACTAAGGAGTGTGAGATTTGTAACGTGCACAGACCAGTGTACATGACTGCAACTAACACGCTCTGCTCAATCCAAACACACGGAAGATAGCAGGAAAAGGAGAGATTCGGAAGCTAACAGAGGACAATACTAGGAGGCAGAGAAACAAAATAAGAAACAATTTTATGAAAAACAGATTACAGTTCCAATAAGTATTGTATTTACTACAGTATATATAGATTATATATCCACTTTGGGTGGCTCTCCTGCGCAAACCGACGTAAGTCTATGTCGGTCACGCGCGGGAAGCTAGGGGGCAAGCCCGTGCCGCCCGGGGCACGCTCCTGCCCCCACTCAGCAGCGGGGAAGCCGATGCACGGGTCAGGCAGCTCCGATTGCCAATGGTTTGGTGGTGAATTGGCGCAAGAAGAGGTCTCAAAAAAAAAAAAAAAAAGTCTGGTCCTGGGACCCGGGGGAGGGGGAGAAGGGAGAAGGGAAACACCAGGGATGGGGGGACCCCCAAACAGTTCAGGGGGTAGCTGTCCACTGTAGCGGCTGCCGGCGGAAGAGACAGAAGAGATCTCTGGGGGGAGACAAGAGGGAAGACAGCGCAGCGCCTTCTAAGTGCAGCAAGACATTTATTGAAGTATGTGCAGCAGTATTACACTCACATTTAGTCGGTGAATAAGATGCAGTTATATAAGTAATGTTGATCATCAGGAGCATCACTGGAGCCGGTCCTGGTGGTGGAGGCAGTGGATCCCGGTGAGAGCGGCAGGGGGTTCCTCCGTGTGTACAGGGATGGCCTCGGTGGTGTCCGTGGGCTCCTCGTCAACTGGTGGAACGCTGGCACTCGTGGGTCCTGGGATCCTGAAGTCACTCCTGGCGGTGATGCGGGATGCTACGGCGACGCGTTATCGGAGCATGCGCTCCTTCCTCAGGCCTGAATAGGATTCTATATAGGATCACATGTCTCTATGGCCATCTCAGAAGCCACGCCCCCCCCCACAGTTAGAGTCACTTCCCTAGGGTCACATTTAACCCCTTGATCACCTATACTGTTAACCCCTTCCCTGCCAGTGTCATTAGTACAGTAACAGTGCATATTTTTAGCACTGATTACTGTCACTGGTACCCCCAAAAGTGTCAAAAATGTCAGTTAGGGGTCTGATCTGTCCACTGCAATGTCGCAGTCCCGCAAAAAATCTCAGATCGCCGCCATTACTATTAAAAAAAAAAAACAATAAAAATGACATTAATCTTTCCCGTAGTTAGTCGACGCGATAACTTTTGCGCAAACCAATTAAAATACACTTATTGTGATTTTTTTTTACCAAAAATATGTAGCAGAAAACAAATTGGCCTAAAATGTTAAAAAATTTTCATTTTTACATTTTTTTTTTGAGAATGTCATATAGCAGAATGTGAAAAATATTGTTTTTTTTTTAAATTTGTCGCTCTTTTTTTGTTTATATCGCAAAAATAAAAATCGCACAGGTGATCAAATACCACCAAAAGAAAGCTCTATTTGTGGGGAAAAAAGGACATCAATTTTATTTAGGTACAGCGTCGCACGACCGCGCAATTGTCCGTTAAATTAACGCAGTGCCAAATCGCAAAAAAGGGCCTGGTCATTAAGGAGGCACATCCTTCAGGTCTTAAAGTTTAGTGTCAATTTAAGTGGATTTACAGGCCAGGGAGTAGACTAATATGCATGAAGGTATATGTGTTTAAGCTTTTAGAAGAGTGACACAAAAGTAGGATTAAATGGATAAAGGGGTGTGAATGAGTATGGTAGGCAGCCTCCATACAGGCAGCAGATTATTATGCATACTTTTACAGTGTAAAATATTAAAACATACATTTATTGTGACACTTCAAAATTAATTGAGTACTATATGTTCTAGAACACATAAATAAAGAATGACAGCCCATCCTTATACACACAACTTGTACAGGATCTCATTGTGTACACAGCTCACTCAGGATACAGTATTGGAGTGGTGACATCCTTGTGTATGCAGTTTATACACAGAGATGTATAGTAACGAAGTAGAACTACTTAAGTACTGTACTTAAGTACCGAAATGCGGTATCTGTACTTTCCTAGAGTAGAATTTTTTTCTCCTACTTCTACTTTTACTTCACTACATTTTTTTGATGATTTCGATACTTCTACTCCGATATTTTTTTTTTGTGCTGCATTGTTACTCGTTACCACTGCCAGAACAGTAGATGGCAGGTTGCATAAAGCTCAAAAAAATGTGTATAATGTCATTTGTAAATCAGCGCATACGAAAATAAAGGCTGTGTATAATAAAAGCTGCTATACCAAATCTTTCCAATAAAAAGAAAATATGAAACAAACAAATAAATGGTGCTACAGCGCTTAAAGTGCATCAAGAAACGACTAACAAACACAGGTTAATCATTTGAATAAATCATTTGAAATAATAAAAAACAATATGATGTTCAAACTTTTGACTTCTTTCTATAATAACTACATAACACAGTACTTGTACTTCTACTTTCAGTACTTGAGAAGAATTTATTTTTCAAAACTACTGGTACTTTTTACTTTTAGTACTTAAGTAGCAAATTTTTTTGAAAAAACTACTTGCGATACTTAAGTAAAAAAAATGTTGAATACTTTAGTACTTCTACTTAAGTAACTTTTTCTGCGAGCACTTCCACTTCTACTCAAGTCACTTTTTGATCGAGCACTTGTACTTTTACTCAAGTAGAAATTTCGAGTACTTTATACAAGTCTGTTTATACAAGATCTGTATGTATTGCTATTCCTCTGTATACAGCACAACTTGTTCTGGATATGTACTTATTGGTCCAATGATCAATTGCTAGCAATAGACAGAAATACATTTCCATAAACCTCAATATGATGATGGCTTAATTCTCTTTCAGGAAAATATACTGTTGAAAGCAACATGATTATTTAGAAGGAGCTGTAGTTGACTTATGATTTATGTCACTAGACTTTCAGTTGTGCTATGGTCCACCTTTATTGAGCCATTATCCAATCAGAATGTCATTAGTGACCACTAACACTTTATCAGGGTAGGCCAGAGCTTGGAAAGGGAAGCGGGGCAAGTGGGCATTTGCCCCCAGGGCCAGAAAAATGTTATATTTATTGACTTGGTGGCACTAAGTGGAGAACAACTGCTGGGATTATGTAACTATCTGCCTCCTTGTTCAGACCTGCAATATCCTGACATCTACCTCCTTTGTGGCTGTGAGATATTATTTGGAGGAGTGTAGATATATGAAGCCCAGGACTGCATTCCACATATGTCAACCATGTCCCTTAATAAAAACACAGGCTTTGGCTAAATCCCCACCCTTTGGCCACGCTCCCATTACATATTTCACCCTGGTTGGGCTTAATCATAGAGGTAGACCTCTTCAATTAAGCCCAATTGTGGTGAAAGGCCTTAGAGGGCATGGCTAGCGGGCAGGGGCTGTAGCTGAAGCTTGTGCTTCCACAAGGTATATGGTTGATATTTATTTAATGAGCTTTATTCTACTGTGGATGGACAGAGCTAGGAATGTTTCTGAAGGAACTGGCTCCTGCAGTGGAGGGAGAGCCGAGGAGATGTCAAGCAGGAAGCTTTGAGCGGCACTATTTTTATATGTTGTAACAGTGGAATGTAGAGAGCTGCAAATGATATCAGTGCTGGAAGAATATAAAACTGTGAAATGTATTGTGCTCATTTGCTAAAGGACACAGAATATGGAGATTTATTTCTGATGCTGACATGGTATTTTTTTTTTTGGTGAGTCTGTATCATTTTCACAGAACATCAGTCAATTTGTTCAGCTCAAAGTGCTACATTTGTTTACATGTCATCCCTTACATATCCTTTTTACCATATATATGTGAAAAGGTGTATTTTAACCACTTGCCGACCAGTCACGTTGACTGTACTGCGGCAAAGTGGCTCGATTCCGTCCAGCGACGTAGGTCTACGTCGCTGGACTCCTTCCTCTGTAGGCGGCGCTCGCGTGCCGCCGGAGGCGCGCACCCGCTGTTTTCAGTCACAGCGGGAGTCAGGCCAGGGGAGGAGCGGTGGCGATCACCGCTGCTCTTCCCTGATCGTCGGGGAATCGAGTTTGGAGATCCGCCCGCTTGTGTAAACAGAGCGGGCGGATCTCCTAAGTGACAAACAGTGACAGATTGCAGGGTTCAGCATAGCTGAACATGCGATTTGTCCCTGTGTCACACAGTCACCTCCCCCCACACACGTTAGTAAGCACCAGGCATACATTAACCCCTCCCTCTCCAATAAAATTAACCCCTTCCCTGCCAGTGTCATTTTTACAGTAACAGTGCATATTTATAGCACTGATTACTTTAGTAATGTCACTGGTATCCCCAAAAGTGTCAAAAATGTCAGTCAAGGGTCCGATCTGTCCGCCGCAATGTCGCAGTCCCGCAAACAAAATCGCAGATCGCCGCCATTACTCGTTAAAAAAAAACACCAAAAATGAAATCTTTCCCTTAGTTAGTAAACACAATAACTTTTGCGCAAACCAATCAAAATACGCTTATTGTGATTTTTTTTTACCAAACATAGGTAGCAGAAAACAAATTGGCCAAAAATTTTGATTTTTACATTTTTTTGGGGGGGAATTTCATATAAAAAAATGTTAAAAATATTGTTATTTTTTCAAAATAAATGCTATTTTTTTGTTTATAGCGCAAAAAGTAAAAATCGCACAGGTGATCAAATACCACCAAAAGAAAGCTCTGTTTGTGGGAAAAAAAGGACGTAAATTTTGTTTGGGTATGGCGTCGCACGACCGTGCAATCATCAGTTAAAGTCGCACAGCGCCGAATAACAAAAAGTGGCCTGGACGTAAGACAGCAAAACCCTCCGGTGGTAAAGTGGTTAATAGTTGTAAATCAAACACTTGTAGTCAAGCCCACCATTCGCAATGACCAGTAGAAATGAGATTCAAGGCCAATTAAACCCATGCTGTTTGCTGCTCGCTAAACAGGAATAGAAATGGCCAGTTGACCCTAACTGGTTGCTAGGTCGTTGGCCGTAAAAACAACCAATGATGTCATGTGACTCCAGCTGCCTTCAGCTGCAGCAGCATCCTAACAAATAAAGACACTGTGTGTATCTGCCTGAAACCCAGAGACATTATTTAGACCAGGCTGTGGCTCCCCAAGTACCCAAGAAAGTCACACACAAGTTGGTTGGTGTCCGGAAGCTGCAGGCGGTTGTCTGGGAGCAGGTTTGGCATTACTAAAGGGAGGGGCAATGATATCAGCAAGAGCAATTTGGCCACACCCACTGTTCGCCACATTGCTACTCTCCTTGGGGCACCAAAATATGTCCCAGATCTTTTATAATCCTATAGTGTTTACTGCGGAAAAAATTTTTGCACTGTACTACTAAAATTGTTCGGGTTTGGCTTTAAGAAAAGATGGCAACCCTAGCTAGGACACAGGCAGCTACACAACCTCATTGGTTGCTAGAAGACGGGCAGCCACCAGCAATTAGCAATGTGGCCAACCAGCTTGTTTCAATTTGTAATGGCATCTTGGGTGGTATCATTGATCAAATACAATCATGATACCATATTTGGCTAATCACATCAACTAGCATCCCTGACTCCTTTATTTGCATTTAGCTACTATCAGCCTGGAAAAATGTCCTTCGCTGGGAGTGACTATCGGCAGTGGTGAATCATTGGCACTTGTTATCAGGTTTCTTATGACACATTATCATACATTGCTAAACATGATTGACCATATACAGTATCTCACAAACGTGAGTACACCCCTCACATTTTTTATAAATATTTTATTATATCTTTTCATATCAATATGTAATAATAATTGTCTTTGTTTTTATTAGGCGTTCCGTCATTTTTCAGGTTGTTAGTAAAAAATGTGCTCCGCCAGTAAATTTCCCATGTTTTGTCAGTAAAAAATGCTGCAGGAGGTTGGCAACACTGATTGTAAGCAATGTACAGTATGTTGGCAATGCAATGTCACAAGACAGTGCATGCAAGCAACATAGGGAGAGGAATAGCACATGTTGGCCCCTATAAGTAATAATACACAGATAAATGGACACAAAAAATAATGATGTCCACAAGCACTTAAAAGCTAACAATGCATTTTAACCTCAACAATTATACTGTAAACACTGTACACATTCCTCTTCCATATATAGACTTTTTATGCATGCATCTTTCCAGTAGAAGCATACTCTAAGTTACTATGCACACAACTGCCCCATACAAAATCATGAGGTCTTATGCACACCTGACTACCTACAGTATCTCACGAAAGTGAGTACACCCCTCACATTTTTGTAAATATTTTATTATATCTTTTCATGTGACAACACTGAAGAAATGACACTTTGCTACAATGTAAAGTAGTGAGTGTACAGCTTGTATAACAGTGTAAATTTGCTGTACCCTCAAAATAACTCAACACACCGCCAGTATTGTCTAAACCGCTGGCAACAAAAGTGAGTACACCCCTAAGTGGGAATGTCCAAATTGGGCCCAAAGTGGCAAATTTATATGCCAATTATATATTCATAGTCCACTCTCCCTTTAGCGAAGGCACTGGCTCATTTGGTCACCTGCAAGTTAGCGCCATAGCCTGTGTGGAGGGGATAACTTCATATGACACCCCCCCCCCCCCCCCTATAACAGGGCTACAGGAGTTTAAAGTGCAAAGTTTTTTTTTTTTTTTTTGACATTGAGATACAGTGTTTTATCCTCTTAATGCACTTCATAGAATACAGTAAAACCTTGGATTGGGAGTAACTTGGTTTGAGAGTGTTTGAAAGTATAAAAGAAAAGAGATATGCGTCTAAGTAGGCATCCAAGGTAAAGCTGTCCACATAGACCATCCAACGCACCTCCACTGACAACAACCCTTCCACACTGCGCTCCATGAGCACTTCAAGCCTCGCTTTCAGATCGCTCTACTGCAGGGTAGTCTTCCCCGTCATGACTGCAGACTGACAGCGGTGAGAGCCGGTGGTGCGGAGGATGGTCTATGTGGACAGCTTTACCCCGGATGCCTGCATACTTAGATGTGCCTCTTTTAATCATTAACCATGTGAGTTGCTAAATGTTGAACCTTCATTAAATGTAACCGTATTGCTACATCTAGAGGCGCCTCTCTTCTCTTTTATACACTGTAGCTCCTGCTGGATTTTGTTTCTAATCCCCTTGTGGAGGCTGCCATTTGTGAATGGACATTTTATGGCTACACAACCCCACACAATCACATTGCTATAATCTTTTTATATGGTCTATAAACTGCAGGACTTATGAATAAATGGTGGTGTGATGTGGCCAGTCTTCTAGGTGAAGAATGCAGATTGATTTTTCTGTCTTTCACATTGTTCTTGTGAGCTGTTTAGTATTTTTGCTTGATACGTTTGTTAGATTATTCAGACTGCCTGTGGTTTATGGTAGTCTAACTATATTTTCTCTCTTCCATTGCAGTATTTGTCCCTGGCTTAAATTGATATGTATAGATCTGTTTTTTTGCCTAGTAGCACTATATGCTTTTTGTGCTTATGTATACATTCAGCTTTGATCTATGGTTACTAAGCGACCGCTATTAAAACAGTTTTCAGACCAACTTGGTGGCTAACAACCTTATTTTGCAAACCTTTATATTATACTGTCTGGGTAGTGAAAGCTTTGGTCTGGAGTGTTTTCCGAAATATTCAGAGCTATGAAAGAGTAGATGGACTTTATTAAAATATAAGAGGATTTTTTTTTGTCTTGGCTGTTGGTCCTGACTCCTAAAGCCCCGTACACACGCAACGATTATCGGCCGACCGATCGTCCGTCTTTTGTCCAGAGTGGTTTTTGGTGGTTGGAATGTGCTTAGACTGCACACGAATTTTCTCGCCCAACAAAAATTTACTTCAGAAGTGATGTCATGTGTTGGTTTGATTTCTTTGTGTTCTTTCTTCTCTGAGCATGCCCAGTCTTGCTCATAAGATTTTTCCCTGTCAAAATCAGTACTGACTGCACGAAAATCGGCCGTGTTTTGACGGCCAACAAAAATTTTATAGTCTGCACACCAGATTTTTTTCGGCCGAAAAGTCGGAGTCGGTTGTCGGAAGCATCATACTAACAAGCCGAAAATCGGCAGATCGGACGTTGGATGAAAATTCCCTGCCAATTTTCAAAGCGTGTGTACAGGGCTTCAGAGTTAGATCATGGGAAGGTGGATTGGGAGGAGCTGAACAGATATGCAGAGTAAATCAGAGTGTTATTGGAAATCATGCATGTGTATAATAGTTATATCACTAGGACAACATTATAGTCTGGTCCAAGGGTCAATATAAGTACATGAGGTAATGCAGCAATTGTATTAGGTGTCAAAGTCACGTTTGCCAGCCTGTTTGGACAATATGTAGTTGTTTTCACCTATTGTCATTAGGGCTAGTAAATCTGAAGCCCTTTGAGTCACATCCACCAACAACTGTAAATTTGCCTTCTGGACTCCATTTTTTTCTTATCCGACTAATAAGTTCCTCTTAAGTGGTGCCTTTGTGTAGCAAAGTTTACCTTCTGGTTATGTATTTAAATTGGTTCCACTCTATTGGCATGTATCCTTTTTTTTTTGTGGCTTCCTGCAACTTGAAGTGGCATGCTATCCATATACTTTTGAGTGTGGGAGTGCCATTAAAGGCTAAAACAGTATTAAACCCAAAAGCAAAAATATTTTATATTTCAGCTTACCAATTCTTAGATGGGATGGTTGCATTAGTTTCCTTTTTTTTAGGCTTTCTTTCTTCTATTTTCATCTGGTGATCCAGCCAGTAATGGGCCATACACACTATAAGACTTTTTCCTTTAGACTTACCAAAACCATATAATATGAGGTCAAGCCTAAACACTTTCAATTTGTATGCAATCTGGCAGGCCCTTGTACTACATAGAAAAGGTAAATCTGAAGGAAAAAGTCTTCAGAAAATCTTATAGTGTGTATGGCCCTTTAGTCTGTTGTTTTCCATCAGAAAAGCTCCTCTGTTATAGTTACAGGGATGAGATAAACCATTTAACAATGGCAGGGGTGCTAAAATTATAATCTTTTATTTATTTATTTATTTATGTAAACGCTTTATCCCAAAAGGAAAAAAAAAAAACTGTTTACTGTAATAGATTAAAAAGTATTGGCTGGAGTTCAGCTTTAATTTGTTAGTGTATTTAACTCTTCTACTATATCTAACAGTCCCCCCAAACGGGCATGCTGTTTCCTGCTCTCTCTCCTGTGTTCCTTCATCCAGAGTGGGGGTACTCGAATGCCAGAGGGGTGTTACTGGACAGATCACCAAGGTAAAAACAGAGGAGGAAAAAGTCTAAAAAGGAAAATGAATGCAGCCACCACTTCTAAGGATTAATAGCCTGCAATATGTTACATTTTTGGCTTTCGTTTTTTTTTTTTTGGGCCATTTTATAGCATAGATATTTGTTAATTGTTAGATTTTAAGATCATGTATTATTTTTTTAAAAGCTAAGCCTCTCCTATTTATATGCTAACAAACCTGTAGAACTACTTTTTGAAGCTTCTTACAGGATATGATGTAGCTGGAAATAGAGGGAAGGGGATATACACCATGTGGTCAGACAAAGGAGAGAGACAAAGGAGCTACACTTGGTTCTGGAGCAGAGCACAACACGTTTTGTACTGGACTCTGAGGACAGGCGAGCGGCAAAGCAACATACCCGTACATCGCTGTCTACTTCCAGGTTTAGGGCGTGCGCAAAAACAAAAAATCGCAAGTTCCCCTATACTAGGCCAAACAGCTACCTTTCAAATTAAACTGACCCCCGTTGTTGTAGTAGCAACATGTGAATTTTGGGGAGGAACCACTGAACACAGCAAGGTAGCAAGAGATTAACACTTCCAAAAGTGTCCATTTCAGAACAGCCTCTGGGTGGTAATTCCTTCTTATCAGACCAGCATTTGGCAGTGTGGGCACTGAGAGAAGTAAGTGTATATTTTTTAGTTTACAGAGAACAAATTTATTAGAAATGTATTTAAGTAACACAGACATTTTCAAATACAACGGGTCCCTGGAATTTGCTAAAAAAAAAAAAAAAAAATTGTCAGGGCAAGATTGGTCCCTTTAATCTTTCTCAGATGACTGTACCTAACTGCAGCATTAAAAAAGGAATAACGACTATAATAAAAGAGAAATGTAAAATGTAAAAGTTTTTTGTCTCCTCCCATCCCAGATTTATATATTGCAAGTACTTCCATGCCTTGAGAAGTTCTTGTTGTTGATGCACAAATAGATGTTTGTCCCAGGTTCTATTCTCTTTTGGGTGCACAGCAGGCAGAAACGCAGTAGCTTCTCAGTCTGTCCATGCAATAACAAGGCAGAAAGTGTCTTTTTAGAATTTATTGCTTCAAAAGGATGGATAGGGTATAGGGTGAGCCTTGGTATACTCCAGAATAAATGCAAACTTCAACTGAGGACACTCTCTAGAAGTAGTTAACCTCTTTAAGGTAGGCCTCTAGTGCAAAAGGATGTGGACATACAGCTTTAGGGAGATCATATACTGAAGACAGCCATGAGCTAGAAAATCTGGAACAGTCTTTAAAAAGAAAGAGGTCAAATGTAACGTTCATGCGTTTTTGTTAGTGGATGGATTTACAGCTGCAGAATTATTACACTCAGTAGCCTTGTAGAGAATCTGTTGAACAAACATATCCAACTCTCAGGACTTCATCACCGTGTACAGCCTGTTATACACCATATATATATTAATAGATGTTAATGGAGGGATAGAATATATGAGGATATATAGATGAGAGACAGGCTATTGTATGGTGAGCACTAGAAGTAGTATTAGGGGAGTTGCAGGTGATGGTAAAGCAGATAGGTTCTGATGTCAAGTATAGTGCAGATGGTAAAAGGACACAGATGGAGTATACTTAGACAGAGTAACCTAGTGCAAGGATAGTTGAAGGTAGTCCCAAGAGCTAACAGTCTATGCAGATGATAGTGAATAGATAGATACAGATAGTCTTGGTAATTGCAGTAGATGACAGTAGGAGATTGGTTAGTAAGAATCCCCTGCGGGGTACTTATCACTTAGATAGGTTTAGGAGTAACAGTGTCCATTGGAGAGGGGTGATCCCGTAGCGAGATACGGATCACCAGCGAGGTTTCCGGCTTCAGTTCAGCAAGGGAGAATGTCAGCAGCTCCGACTTCACAGGAGTAGGTGCGGTGAACATGCGGTTTGAACGAGCCATGAGTGAGAGCAAACCGGTGATTGAAATAGCCGCTCATAGCGGCGCTCGGCAATGATGTCATCCGGTCTTAAAGGTATATGCGTCCCTTGTTATACAAGATGGGACGCAATTAGGAGAGGAGAAATATGGAGACAAGGGTACCAGAGGTACCAGAACATTACAGTACCCCCCCCCCCCTCTTAAGGCCGGCTCCGGAAGGCCTCTAGAACTGGTTTTTCCGGATATTTCAAGTGGAAATTGCGAATCAGTCTAGGGGCATGTATATCGGAGGTATCCAGCCAGGTGTCATCTTGGGGCCCATAGTTCTTCCATCGTACAAGATACTGGAGTCTTCTTCTATTGAAACGGGAATCCAAAATTTCTTTTATCTCAAATTCTTCTCCGCCTTCCACTTGTACAGGAGGTGGAGGTGAGATAGTAGGCCTTATTCCTTGGTTAGGAACATGGGGCTTCAGTAGAGACACATGGAAGACAGGATGTATCTTGAGGTCTACTGGCAATGTGAGTTGTACTGCAGCTTTTCCAATAAGCTTCTCTATTGGAAAAGGTCCCAGAAATAGAGGTCCAAGTTTTTTACTAGGGATTTTTAGTCTCAGATTTTTTGTAGAAAGCCAAACAAGATCCCCAATGGCATATTGGGGAGAGGGTTTCCTACGGAGGTCGTAGTACTTTTTTTGTTGGCTATGAGCATGGGATATGGTATTGTTGAGTAATCCCAGAGAATCCTTTATCTGGGCAAGATAATCAGATGCCACTGGATTACTTGATGGCAAGATACGTGGAGGAAGGAGTGTGGGATGAAACCCATAATTCAGGTAAAACGGACTTTGCTTAGTAGTGCTATGAGTAGCGTTGTTATAGGCGAATTCCGCCAGCGGGAGGAGATCTGCCCAATCGTCCTGTAGATACGAAGTATAGCAACGCAGGTACTGTTCAATGCACTGGTTAACTCTCTCTGTCTGTCCGTTGGTCTGAGGGTGGTAGGGAGAAGTAAGGTTACGCTCTATTCGCAGTATCTGACATAGAGCTAGCCAAAACTTTGAGATGAATTGTGAACCACGGTCAGACAGCAGTGTTTTTGGAATACCATGTAACTTAAAGACATGTTTCACAAGTAATTCCCCTGTTTGTTTGGATGAAGGTAGTATTCGGATAGGAGTGAAATGTGCCATCTTGGTCAGATGGTCCACTGACACCAAGATGGTGTTGAATCCTTTGGAAGGTGGTAGTTCCACTATGAAGTCTAAGGATACCACTTCCCATGGAACCTGGGGTATCGGTAAACTACAAAGTAACCCCGATGGTTTTGTGTTGTCAATTTTAGACCTTGCACAGATATCACAAGATGAAACAAACTTTTTTACGGTTGTCTTCATGTCTGGCCACCAAAATTGCCTAGTGAGTAGATTGAGAGTTTTAGTCATACCCATATGTCCTGCCATAGGTACATCATGCGACAATTCTAAGATCTTGGTTAGCATAGTAGGGGGTATGTATAATTTATCGCTGTAGTAGAGGAAGCCTTCTGCGTCAGTAGTTAGTTGTGGTGGAGGTGAATCCAATCCTATGCTGTGCAAAATCTCCTCCTTCAGGGAGCGAATGACTCCGATAATACGTTCAAGTGGTATTATAGGAACTGAGGGAACCTCAGTACAATCTTTCTCGGCTAGTCGTGAGAGTGCATCCGCTTTTTTATTTTTGTCTGCGGGCGTGTAAGTCACTAAAAAATTAAATCTCAGAAAGAATAACGACCACCGTACCTGCCGGTGGGAAAGAGTTCTATTAGTCTGAAGGTATTGAAGGTTTTTGTGATCAGTATATATCAGAATTGGCAATTGAGTGCCCTCAAGTAGATGTCGCCAATTCTCTAACGCCAGTTTTATTGCTAATAACTCCTTCTCACCTACTGGGTAGTTCACCTCGGGGCTACTTAATGACTTTGAAAAGAAAGCAACTGGGTGAAGAGGTGAGGTGTTTGTTGGTCGTTGTGAGAGAACTGCTCCTACTGCCATATTAGACGCATCTACCTCCAAGATGTATTGAAGGGATGGGTCTGGATGGCATAGTATGGGGGCAGTAGTAAAGCTTGATTTCAGTAGAGAGAATGCTCCATTTGCTTCTTTTGACCAATTAAATGGTTTCTTCGTGCTTATAAGTTGTGTGAGAGGTTTCACAATCGCAGAGAAGTTCTTAATGAATTTCCTATAGTAATTAGAGAATCCTAGGAACCTTTGTAATGCTTTGCGAGTGGTTGGCACAGGCCAATCCAGAATGCAGGATATTTTGCTCATGTCCATTTTGATTCCACTTTTAGATATAATATACCCTAGGAATAGTACTTCCTCTTTATGAAACAAACATTTCTTTGATTTAACATATAAGTTATGCGCAAGTAGTCTTGACAACACAAGTCTCACATGTTTTATGTGTTCAGGTAAGGAATGAGAATAGATAAGTATATCGTCCAAATATATTACCACACAAACATCAAGCAAGTCTCGGAATATCTCATTTATAAACCGTTGGAAGGCTGCGGGAGCATTACATAGCCCAAATGGCATTACAAGGTACTCAAACAGTCCGTATCTGGTTCTGAATGCCGTCTTCCATTCATCCCCTTTACGGATTCGAATTAAATTGTATGCCCCTTTTAGGTCCAATTTTGAAAAGAAAGAAGCCCCACGCACCTGTTCGATAAGTTCAGGAATAAGGGGTAAAGGATAACGATCCTTTATTGTGATGGCATTTAATTGTCTGAAATCAATGATAGGCCTAAGGCTAGAGTCCTTATTGCGGACGAAGAAGAGCCCAGCAGCAGTGGAGGAAGTAGAAGGTCGGATGAATCCTTTTGCCAAGTTCTCATCCAGATACTCCTTAAGATGAGAGAGTTCATCCTGTGAGAGAGGATAAACATGTCCGAAAGGCAACTTGCTATTAGGGAGTAAATCGATACAACAATCATAGTCCCTATGGGGAGGTAGCATTTGAGCGTTTTTCTCAAGGAAAACCCTCCGATAAATCCTGATAACACTTAGGAATAATGTCATCCGGCAGTACAGACAGGATCCTATCATGTGTGGGGAGGTTACACGTCGTCTCACAATAGTGAGAAGAGAAGGCTAACGTTCTTGTTTTCCAATCGATGATTGGTTGATGTATGTGTAACCAGGGAAGTCCCAAAATGATTGGAAAATGTGGTGAAGTTAATACATCAAAGGTGGTGGTCTCCACATGAGACTCGTCAGCAGTTACAAGAAGTGCCTGTGTCTGACTGGTGATAGGACCAGAGGATAAAGGGGTACCGTTAATAAAACTAACGGAGACAGGTTTGGGTTTTGAAACAATAGGTATTTTATTAAGGGAGACAAAACAAATGTCAATGTAGTTTCCACAAGATCCGGTGTCAATCAGCCTTGGTGGTGATCCTAGTTTGGTCCCACTGCAATGTTAATTGAACAAAAAGATAGGGATTAGAAAAGGAAGTTGTGAGTCCCCCTAGCAAGACATTTGAACACTCACCCTCTTTTCTGCGGACAAGAGGACAGCCGTTTACCAAATGATTCGGGGATGCGCAGTACATGCAAAGATGTTCGGTTTTCCTCCTGGCACGTTCAGAAAGGGTCAGAGGTGGACGTATCATTCCTACTTCCATAGGAGTAGGGTCAGCAGGCAACATCCGAGAAGGACTGGAAAATGGTGATCCCATCTTCTCAGCCTTTCTTTCTCGTAGTCGTCTGTCAATATTGATACTGGTCTGTATCAGTCCCTCTAGAGTGCCAGGTAAATCCGCTCGGGCGAGCTCGTCTTTAACGGCCTCAGATAGGCCGAGTCTAAACTGCGTTCGCAAAGATGTGTCGTTCCACCCTGAATCAGGGGACCATCTTTTAAAATTCGCCACGAAATCTTCAACAGGTCTCCTTCCTTGTTTTAAGGCCCGTAATTGGGTGTCAGCGGTACTCTGCTTGTTGGAGTCTTCATATAAACTAGCAAGTTGTGCTAGAAATAAGGGATAAGAATTAAGGAGTGGATCATCCTTTTCAAAGAGAGCATCTGCCCAGGCCCGGGGTTCACCCGTTAAATAGGAGATGATGGTAAAAACCTTAATTTGGTCAGTGGTGTAGGTTAGAGGTTTTAACAAAAAAAACAATCGACATGCGTTTTTAAATTCACGGAATTTGCTCCGATCACCAGAAAACACTATAGGAGGGTTTATCTTAGGCTCACGGGGCTGAGCAGCAGGAGGCTGTGTGAGATGGCCAAGCTGCTGTCTCAAGGTCTGATTTTCATTTTGTACCTCTGTAAGCGCAAGGATCAATGCATCTACTTGCTGTTTTAATTGTAGTACATGAGTGGATAATTCTGCTGAATCCATATTTTTTTAAAGGCTCGTTCAATCTGTAACGTTCATGCGTTTTTGTTAGTGGATGGATTTACAGCTGCAGAATTATTACACTCAGTAGCCTTGTAGAGAATCTGTTGAACAAACATATCCAACTCTCAGGACTTCATCACCGTGTACAGCCTGTTATACACCATATATATATTAATAGATGTTAATGGAGGGATAGAATATATGAGGATATATAGATGAGAAACAGGCTATTGTATGGTGAGCACTAGAAGTAGTATTAGGGGAGTTGCAGGTGATGGTAAAGCAGATAGGTTCTGATGTCAAGTATAGTGCAGATGGTAAGAGGACACAGATGGAGTATACTTAGACAGAGTAACCTAGTGCAAGGATAGTTGAAGGTAGTCCCAAGAGCTAACAGTCTATGCAGATGATAGTGAATAGATAGATACAGATAGTCTTGGTAATTGCAGTAGATGACAGTAGGAGATTGGTTAGTAAGAATCCCCTGCGGGGTACTTATCACTTAGATAGGTTTAGGAGTAACAGTGTCCATTGGAGAGGGGTGATCCCGTAGCGAGATACGGATCACCAGCAAGGTTTCCGGCTTCAGTTCAGCAAGGGAGAATGTCAGCAGCTCCGACTTCACAGGAGTAGGTGCGGTGAACATGCGGTTTGAACGAGCCATGAGTGAGAGCAAACCGGCGATTGAAATAGCCGCTCATAGCGGCGCTCGGCAATGATGTCATCCGGTCTTAAAGGTATATGCGTCTCTTGTTATACAAGATGGGACGCAATTAGGAGAGGAGAAATATGGAGACAAGGGTACCAGAGGTACCAGAACATTACATCAAACCGCAACAGTCTCTCCAGGATGTCTCTTAGGCCTGTTCTCACTGTGTCCCTAATTACGTGGACGTCTCCTTCCAGTACCGGCCAGATCCTGGACCATGAGCTACCAGGCAAGATCCTCAGCAGACCTTCCCTCCACTATCCTCACAGGTTTGGCAATAGGCCACAAGTTCTCCCTGATCTGGGACCTCTATAAACCTTCTACGGGCCTCTGCTAGGTAGCCTAGGAGGGCAAACAACCCCTCCAGGCTAGGTCTCTCTCCACCAAGACCCTGCTGCTCCAGGTTCCAGACAATTTATACACACCTCAGTCACCTGCTAATCACCCTCTTAAACCAGGGATTGGCTGGGGTTGCATGAATATTTAGCCCAGGGTCTGTCCCTCCCAACTGACTATACTCCAGAACCTACTGGAATGCAGGGGGAAGTAGAAAAACCTGTAGACAGCAGAACCCAGAACAGCCAGAAATAATTTAAATGCTGTGAACTAGTTTCTGTATATAACCAGGTTGGTCGGCGACTGGTAGGGATGGGGAGAGGGAAAAGGGAAGGGAATGAGACAAGATATGGGAATAAATCTACCAAACACTGGATGTGGGGATTTGAATGTGCCTATATATCAGCAACATAGACAAAAACTAAATAAAAAAGGATGTTACAAGAAAATTACAAGCAATACATATCAAGATTGAAAATTACAAGCAATACATATCAAATACAGTAAAACACATTTTCTCCATTTTACAGTCATATAAACACAAAATTGCATGTCTAAAAAGTGTCACATGACCTAAACATAGGCCTAATGATATGCTTGTGGATCAACGCGTTTTGCTGAAATAGCTTCTTCAGGATCCAAACATTGTATACATATCAGGCAAATTTTCAGAATTTCATAATATCTAAAATAGACAACAATACATATCAATATACAGTACATTCAATACAATGCTTCAGACAAAAACTGATACTACCAAAAATTATACATTAAATACACAATAACATAATCTGGAGAAGAAAGAAAAAATGGATGAGCAAGGAAGAGAAAAAAAAAAACACAAACGCCAGGAAGATGTGTGGAATCAGGCTGCAACGGGTCAACGGGGGGGAGGGCTCCAAACAAGTTGGAGAGCGGGGAAGAGGAGAAGGAGACTGACATCCAACAAAAACCACATATTTATATTCTTACCCATCCATAAAATCAAACAATAGACTTCCTACATAGATAAGTAACAAATGATATCACCATAGTGCCTGTATGTAAAATGACTAAAATGATATGGGATATCAGAAAAAACAAAAATGTACATACTGTAGAGATACCCAAGTGAAGGTGCAATGAAAAGTAAAATCTATAAAAGTGACTAGGCAATAACTGCTGAAGAACCCAATATAGGCAATAGAAGTGATGAAGATTTATTCCCATATATTGTCTCATTCCCTTGCCTTTCCCTGTTCCCATCTCGACCAGTCTCCTACCAACCTGGTTATATAACTAGTTCATACCTTAACCAAGGGGACGGTGCCAGTTGATTAATAGACAGACCATATCTCTCCAAACAATCTTCATTAATCAAATGCTGCTTCACTGGCTACAGAGGAGCCAAAAACATAAATTTATTCAAACCTATTAGCAACATAACCTAGGAGAGTGCTACCTGGGTATGAGTATTTGGTAAATGACAGTACATCTAGAGTCCAAGAGCCAACAGTGACATTTTCCCAGAACACCTCTCATCCACCCAGGGCCATCTTTAACACAGGGCAAAAGGGGCAGCTGCCCCGGGCCCAGTCATTGTTGTGGGGCCCAAAGCAGCTGCCCCTTGAGCTTGCACTGCCCACAAATAGTTCATAAGTTGATTTGAGAGGCCCAAGAAAATGTTTGCCCAGGGTCCAATCAATATTAAAGACCCTGCATCCACTGCTAAGAGATACAAATAGTGATTCTAATTGGGCCTGTTTGTTAAGGAGACAAATATAAAAACCAGGGCATTTCTGCAGTTTCCAAGCTCCAGTTAGGAGCACCTTCCCTGTATTCAGAACATGGGTCAAAACATTTATATGGACAGGAGGCCAGTTGTCATTTCCAATATGGAAAAGTGCAAGGGTTGGATCTGGTATTAGTGGATGTTAGAGAAGAGGTGACATGGAATACAGCCTTCCAGTAGGGGGTATATTTTGGCATGTTCAGAAAAGATGGTACAGATTTTTTTTTTTTTTTTTCATTTTTTGTTTCCAATTAATTTAAAGTAGAATTCCAGCCAAAAAGTTTTTCTTGTTTGGCTAGAGTGTGGAAGATTTAAAGAAGCAATTAAACATTTGTTATCAGAGTAGGAAAGGGTGAGAACCTCTGTCATATTTTTATCATTGCCTGTGTCCCCACTAGAGAGATTTCCACTCACTTCACGTCATCAACGCAGGACCCACCCAGTAAATAGGGCAGTTGTATTACTCAATGCAAAATATCTAGTAAAGTAGTACCTTTATAAAAAATACTGTATACCTGTCAAATGTTTTTATAACACCAAGAAATGACATAAGGGGCTTTCTCATTGTGTTGCAGTAAGGTAAAAACCCTTTCCTGCAATATCTAGTGTCAATTGGATAGATATTTGATCTCATCTCTCCACTGTTGTAGCTTTTTGACTTTTTCATCACAGGCTCCAGCCTTCTGGTTACACCAAGTAGTGATCAATTTCTCCATATCAGTATAATGTTCACACAATGGATGTGCTAAAAGCCTTATGCTTCATTTCAGCCCTTGAGTGATCTCTCTGGTGTAGATGTTGCTATTGACACCAAGGAATCACCTTTTTTGTTCATCTTGCGCCTTTGCATACCTTCCTGAATGCTTTAGCTCACTAGGGGGTAAACTGGACAACTTCCCTATCTTGGGAATATTCTGTGTCCCCTATTGCAGAGCAATGATGATGGAAAAAATTCAAATATTAACCAAATAATTTAGAGCAGCTGCACCCTATTTTCTGACAATGAACTTTTAGTTGATATGGAAAAAAAATCTGTACAGCACATACCTGACCAGGCACCGCGCCATAGTATCATTAATGGAATTATCTGAACATGACGAGGGAGTCTGGTAGGATTTTTGTTAATATTAAAGCACATGGGGCTCTGCTCTTGCCTGCAGCCTTGTGCAGTCACGGGACTCCTCTGCGAATCATCAAAACCCTTATAATTTATAGCAGGAGCTGCTAGTGCCACCTGCACGAGCTTACGCTATCTTACTTGTTGTAAGATGTTAAAAATAGAGAACATTAAATTTGATTTTAGCAAAGCAATATTTTCCCTGGGGCTGCTTTAAGATGTAAGTATATATGGCAAAAAAATATTCAACTGGATCCCAACATCCTGATTTTAAACAAATTATACCTTGTAACAATATGATATATTCAGTGGTGTAGAGATCACAGGCAGGTGAGGTGGGAAAGATGATTGCAAAGTTAAAGTGCTAGGCCCCTTTCACACAGACGGACCGTTCAGATCCGCCTGTTCGTTTTTTTGGCTGATCTGAACGGTCCCCCCATGCATTCCTATGGGGCATCGGATGGCAGAGGAGATATGTCCGCTGACATCCGACCCGATCCGATCCGTCAAATCTGGACGGATGGAAATCCTATTTTCCATCCGTCCAGCGGATCGGATCGGATGGGATCGGATGAGAACGGACCGACGGTCCGTTCCCATCCGATTTCCCCCATAGAGATGCATTGGGAACTGAGAGCTGTGTCTCCGCTCACAGCACGGAAAACAGCTGTCCTCCTCCTGCTCAGCGGGGGATTGGCGGCTCGATCCCCCGCTGAGAAAAACGAACTCCGTTCAACGGACGGAGTGTGTGAAAGGAGCCTTACTAAACCCACAACAGTAAAATCTGTCTATAGATGCAGAATAGCATGCTTGTTACACTCATTGTGTAACTTAAGTGATTAATCCTCTGCATTGTGTAAAAAAGGCTGTGCGATCCTGGATGAACAGATCCTCCCCCTCCTGCAAGTTCAAAAATGTTATACTTACCTGCTTTGTGCAACAGAATAGATCATCTTCCTTCTCAGGGGTCCCCCACCAGCGCTCCTTGCTCCTCCTCTTCTCGCTGTGCTACCATAGGAAGACGCACTAGACAGAGACAGTGTGGCTTTGCCCCCCCCCCCCCAATTTCCTCATCCCTCTCTGCTGCTTCACCAAAGCCTGTAAGAGTGGGGTGATGACAGATGCTACAGACGGGCACAGTCCTGGATTGAATGGGGGCTCAGGTAAGTACAAGCGTGAGGGGACAATATTATCACATAAACATTTTTTTCACCTTAAGGCTCCTTTCACACAGTAAGTCCGTCAAACTGACTCCGCTTTTCTCAGCGGGGGATCGAACCGCTGATCCCCCGCTGAGCAGGAGAATGACAGCTGTTCTCCGCACTATGTGCGGAGACACAGCTGTCACAGCCCCATAGAACTCTATGGGGGAATCGGATGAGAACGGACCGTCGGTCCATTCTCTCCTGATCCCATCCGATCTGCTGGACGGATGGAAAATAGGGTTTCCATCCGTCCAGATTTGACGGATCGGATCGGGTGTCAGCGAACATGTCTCCACTGCCATCCAATGCCCCATGGGGGGACCGTTCAGATCCATCAAAAAAACGGACAGGCGGATCTGAACGGTCCGCCTGTGTGAAAGGGGCCTAAGGCAGAGAATACATTAAGGTAAAAAATGTTCAGGCTTTAGAACCACTTTAAGTTGGATCAGTGCTCTATTCCTGCTGTAAGCTGGCAAATAGATTTATATTTCAGTTCAGCAAGAAAGATTGCACAGTTAGGCCAGTGACCTGACTTTGCTCTACTTTAATTATGCAGTACAGCTTGGTTGCCTTGCTCTACCAGCCTGTAATTGGACAGTAAAGGAGCAGCAGCAGACTAAAAAGTTTAGTACAGTAGACTGCTCATTTCTTCTATCAGTATGTTTCTTGTCAGCATATTCTGCATACACCACACCTGTTAATTGCTAGAGCTGCCCCTCTATTAGTCTGAGCTCAGCTGTACAAGGATCCACAAGAAGAGGCCTATACCAAGTCAAAATCACATACTTAATCGCTTAATGATGGCAGGTAAAACAAATCTTAGTGCCTGAACCCAGTTTTGGATCTTTGGCATATGTTAGTTAAACTGTACATATTGTTGCAGTTACTTAGTGTAACAAGAAAGACTGGAAAATCCCCAGGGTTTTTTTTTAGCAGCAAAGGAAGTATATAAAAAATATATATTGATATAAAAAGTATGCTTTATTGTATAAATGTTTAAAATCACACTAAGAATGGTGTTACGCATTAATAACAGTACATACATTCATGTATCAGCAAAGGGCATGGGGGTCCTGGTGGGATTGTGCACATATATCCAGGTATAATTGGTCATTAATAGAAAAAATCTAAAATGAGAATCAACGGTCATGGGGAGATCCTCCAACCAGCCTGGAACAGATCTTCTCACTAACAGGGACTGTGGTATGGTACTGGAATTCTGAGTCAGCCTATCTACTTTGTACTTTAGTCCCTTCTTAGTAGTTTTTAATCTGACATGCAACTGGACCTCTAACGACAAGAAATGCCTTTTGGATGTCTAAACTGGCTCTAGCCTATGTTGCTTATTGAACCCTAGGCTAAAAATATCTAAAGAAACCCAGAGCAGAAGGGGCAGAGTTAACTAGAATAACAGGAGCTGCATATAAACTCTCTATAAACTCCCTCTCTCTCTCTCTCTCTCTCTCTCTCTCTCTCTCTCATATATATATATATATATATATATATATATATATACAGTGTGTGTATATATATATATATAAACTCTTTAATAATCTATATCTATAATAAACTGGTTCACCAACTAATAAACTGGAAGGTGACCACAGCCCTAGGTATTTGGCAATGTGCATATGAAATACTCTTTCTGTCACAATCATTCAGGTCCTCAAGAAACAATGGGCAGCTGTACTTAAAGCGGAGTTCCACCCAAAAGTGGAACTTCCGCTTTAGGGAGTCCTGACCCCCCGACATGCCACATTTGGCATGTCATTTTTTGGGGGGGGGAGTGGGTACCTAGTTTTGACAGGTACCCGCTCCCACTTCCGCTCGGAGCGCCGCGGCGCCCTGAGCGGAAGTTCTCCTCTCCCCCTCCCTCCCTGCAATCTTCTGGGACACGTCAGAGGTCCCAGAAGATTGCCGGCCAATCACGGCGCGCAGCGCGACTCGCGCATGCGCAGTGGGCACCCGGCTGTGAAGCCGCAAACTGTAACAGCCGGGTGCCCACAGCAGTGATGCCGGCGCCGTGGGAGAGGATCGAGGCTTCCGGCGGCCGCATCGCTGGACCGTTGGACAGGTGAGTAAATGGCTGGAACTCCGCTTTAAACACATAAACTACTGGAACATGGGAACACTTGCATATTAGGCTCTGTTTCTGCCCTGGGTAAAAATACAGCAGCAGAAGCAACTTCTGTGTGCATATGGCCACGTGGCTCAGTTCTGTCTCTCTGTCTCTCTTCACTTCCCCCTATGGGGTTTCAAAGCCTTCCCCCCAAGACAGAAATTGTTATTACATAATTATACAGAACACAGTGATATTGGCAGCTAACAGTAGAGGGCAGCAGATACCTACATAATCCATAACTACTCTGCCTCTCATACTATAAGCAGTGGCGGAGCTAGACTTTTAAAACAGGGGTGGCAAAGGGGTGGCTAGGTATTATTTTGGGGGGGTCAATATACAAAGTGTAATTTAGTGTCAGATTCATCCACCGCAATGTCGCAGTCCCTCTAATAATCGCTGATCGCTGGCATTACTAGTAAAGACAGGATAAAAGTGGTGGTGATCAGAGGATACAGACAAGATACAGGTGGCGATCAGAGGATACAGACAGGATACAGGTTTGCCCCCAATGATTATTGCAGAGTGCCACAGCAATGCCCCCAATGATTATTGCAGAGTGCCACAGCAATGCCCCCAATGATTATTGCAGAGTGCCACAGCCTTGCCCCCAATGATTATTGCAGAGTGCCACAGCAATGCCCCCAATGATTATTGCAGAGTGCCACAGCAATGCCCCCAATGATTATTGCAGAGTGCCACAGCAATGCCCCCAATGATTATTGCAGAGTGCCACAGCATTGCCCCCAATGATTATTGCAGAGTGCCACAGCAATGCCCCCAATGATTATTGCAGAGTGCCACAGCCTTGCCCCCAATGATTATTGCAGAGTGCCACAGCATTGCCCCCAATGATTATTGCAGAGTGCCACAGCATTGCCCCCAATGATTATTGCAGAGTGCCACAGCAATGCCCCCAATGATTATTGCAGAGTGCCACAGCCTTGCCCCCAATGATTATTGCAGAGTGCCACAGCAATGCCCCCAATGATTATTGCAAAGTGCCACAGTAATGCCCCCAATTATTATTGCAGAGTGCCACAGCCTTGCCCCCAATGATTATTGCAGAGTGAGACAGCAATGCCCCCAATGATTATTGCAGAGTGCCACAGTAATGCCCCCAATTATTATTGCAGAGTGCCACAGCCTTGCCCCCAATGATTATTGCAGAGTGAGACAGCAATGCCCCCAATGATTATTGCAGAGTGCCACAGCCTTGCCCCCAATGATTATTGCAGAGTGCCACAGCCTTGCCCCCAATGATTATTGCAGAGTGCCACAGTAATGCCCCCAATTATTATTGCAGAGTGCCACAGCCTTGCCCCCAATGATTATTGCAGAGTGCCACAGTAATGCCCCCAATTATTATTGCAGAGTGCCACAGCCTTGCCCCCAATGATTATTGCAGAGTGAGACAGCAATGCCCCCAATGATTATTGCAGAGTGCCACAGTAATGCCCCCAATTATTATTGCAGAGTGCCACAGCCTTGCCCCCAATGATTATTGCAGAGTGAGACAGCAATGCCCCCAATTATTATTGCAGAGTGCCACAGCCTTGCCCTCAATGATTATTGCAGAGTGCCACAGCCTTGCCCCCAATGATTATTGCAGAGTGCCACAGTAATGCCCCCAATTATTATTGCAGAGTGCCACAGCCTTGCCCCCAATGATTATTGCAGAGTGCCACAGCCTTGCCCCCAATGATTATTGGAGAGTGCCACAGCCACAGCATTTGCCCGCAATCATTGCAGAGTGCCAGCGTCCGTCCCCCCCCGTCCCCCCGTGAGACCGGCTTACTTACCTCATGGACGGACGGTCATCACAGCAGCTTCTCATCGGTCCGCGGCTCCCTGCATCTTCTCAGTCCTCCCGCCGGCGCCTCCTCGACCAATGGCACGGCGTTTGCCATTCGGCCAATCAGGAAGCGGGAGGACCCGCTCCCTGATTGGCCGGAGGAGGATCCATGTGACAATAGCGAATTTTTATTCGCTATTGTCACAGAATGGGCGGGCTCGGCCTCGGGACGCACTGCTCTGCTGCTCCCTGACCCTGGCCGCCAGCTTAGAGGGATCAGCCGGTTCTGCGAACCGGCTGATCCCACCACTGCCTGTGATTCCTCCCCTTTTCTGGGGTGTCAATTGCCACCCCAGCTAACCCTCTGGCTCCGCCACTGACTATAAGACACAACACTTTACCAAGGTCCAAGGTCTGCTTTTTCGAAATCTCATCTCTCCCTACTGTTGAGCCACCTGCTACGCACATCCAGTCCATGTACTCCATTGTAAGATGCGATGAAACCCCAAAAGACCTCCATACAATCAAATACTGCATTGATGCAGAGTGCAGGGAGTGTAAGGATGGAGGCAGCATCTAGTCGACGGTGAGAAAAAAAGGGTTCTGCAGCAGCAGATCTAGCAAAGAATGGTTTAAAAGGTTTTTAGTAGTAGTGTTGCACCCTCCAATGTAGGTGCTTTTGCGGGAAGCAGAGTCCCAGGAGGGAGGTGATGGCTGTCTCTCCTCCTTTTAGTGTCCCAGGCGGCTTGCCTGAGTGGACACAAGGCTGAGCTGAGCTGCAGAGAAGGATCCAGGTCTGCTGAGGACCAGCGGAGCTGTTGGGGTCGAGTTTCAGGAAAGCATTCTGAGTCGTGAATACTGCAAACTACTCCTGAGGGTCAGAGGGGACCACTCCGGAGAAGGTCAGAGGGATACAGGAACTAGCTAGCCAGTGCAGAAATTATAGTAAAGGGGGTGCCAGTGATAACCCTGAAGAGTAAAGGGGGTGCCAGCGGTTGGGCCCTGAAGTGTAAAGTGTTAAGTGTTGCAGCAGCATTGCAAGTAGCTATCTCAGTCAGTGAAGACTACAGGGAGCATTGTTAAGGACTTTTGAGCTGTGAGGAAGTAGCAAAAGTCAAATTTCAGTTCACAGACCGCAAGTCAGTGTTCACAAGCGCCAGTAAGCGTTGGTCCGCATTCAGGCGCCGCCAAGACAGCGATAGGCGGCATTTTTTCTCAAGTGTCCCATTTTGTACCTAGTTGAGCCAGAGGAGTATCCCACTCATTCCCTTCTCCCATCCAAGTTCCTACAATAAAACTAAAAACCAAAGATGCCGGACTGTTCATTGTCTCAGATCTCACACTTGGGCAACAAGCTTAAATGTGCTGTTGGTGTTAACAGTAACCATGACCCACATCAAGCCCAATGCCTGGAAATATTGCTACAGTAGATTTAAGTGTAATTTATACACTATACATATCCCTGCCAAAGCGTTCTGGAGTTCCCTTTTAAATGTATAAATACAGTTGGCATGCACGATCATTATAACTATAGCGTTATTAATAATATATTTATTATGTGTCAGGGCTATATGCTGCCTCCCAGTAAAAGTTATTAATATTTTTGTTTTTCTGCTCGTGTCAGTGGCAGTGCTGTCATTTCATTAAATTCTATTAGTCCGAGTTCCTCCAGCATGGCTCTATCAGCTTGCAGGGTAATGGATGTGCAAGGAGGAGAGTATACTTGTGTTTGCATGGACCATTATTCCTCTCTCCGTGTCAAGTTTTCATTCCATCACACTTATAATGAGTGCCCTCGTAATGATTTCCTGATGCTTTCCGGCCGAGAAATACTACAAACTTACAATGCCTCATTTAGCATTTAGCTTTGCATTAGTGAAATAACTGCTTGGTTGTTTTCTATGCAAGTATGGTAATGTGTTTATGCAAATATGCATTTTTTAAGGAAAGGAAATCAGGCAGGCTAATGTAATGAAAGGTTGACAGGACTGCAAAAAATGAGATAACCCAACTAAACTGGCAAGCTGTTAGAGATTAACCCACAACAAATGGGATTTTTTTCTCAGTTATATCTGGTATGTTAAAGTTTTCTTTTTTAGGCTTTCTTTCTTTTATTTTAATTTGGTATTTTAGCCAATAGGTCTGTTGTTTTTTTAACAAGCTGTCCTGCAGATGTAGCAGTTAAAATGGTTGTAAAGGCAAAAGTTTTTTTTTGTTCATCTTAATGCATTCTGTGCATTAACATAAAAAGCCTTTTGTGTGCAGCAGCCCCCTAATACTTACTTGAGCCCCCTCTCGATCCAGCAATGTGCACGAGTGTCTCGGTTGTCTGGGACTCTCCCTCCACATTGGCTGAGACACAGCAGCAGCGCCATTGGCTCTCGTTGCTGTCAATCAAAGTCAGTTAGCCAATGAGGCGAGAGGGGGTGGGGCTGAACCGCGGCTCCGTGTCTGAATGAATCCACAAAGCTGCGGCTCAGCTCAGGTACCCTTATAGCAAGCTGCTGGCTGTGGGGTCACTCTAAGGGAGGGGGGGGCAGCAGCACAGGCAAAGGGCCTGAGAAGAGGAGGATCTGGTCTGCTCTGTGCAAAACCAACTGCTCAGAGGAGGTAAGTATAACATGTTTGTTATTTTTAGTTAAAAAAAACGAGCCATTTACCACCGACAAGGGTGCCTAAAATGATCAGCTTTTATTCATTTATATACAGTAAAACCTTTATCCCAAAAGGAAAAAAAAAAAAAAAAAACTGTTTCTGTAATTGCATGTGCAGGTGCAGTGAGAGCTGGTTTTAGCTTTAATTTGTTAATATATTTAAATCTGCTATTACATCCAACACTCCCCCCATAATAACAATGCTGCTGTCTGCTGTGCCCCTGTGCTCCTTCATCCAGAGGGGCACTCTAATATAGGAGGGTTTGTTACTGGCCAAAAAAAAAGGTGAAAACAATGGGGAAAAAAGCCTTTAAACACTTGACCACAATATTTACCCCCTTCCTTACTAGACCAATTTTCAGCTTTCAGTGCTCTCACATTTTGAATGACAATTACTCATTCAACACTCTACCCATGTGAAATTGTTATCTTTTTTTTCACACAAATAGAGCTTTCTTTTGGTGGTATTTAATTATCACTGGGTTTTTTATTTTTTTGCGCTATAAATGAAAAAAGACCGAAATTTTGGGGAAAAAATGCATTTTTCTTAGTTTCAGTTTAAAGATTTGGCAAATTTAGTAATTTTTCTTCATAAATTTTGTCTAAAGTTATACTGCTAAAAATCTTTGGTAAAAATAAGTATATATTATTTGGTCTTTGTGAAGGTTATAGAGTCTTCAAGCTATGGTGCCAATCATTGAAAATTGATCACACCTGATGTTCTGCCGGTCTAATTTCTTAAAACACTAACAAGCCA
This sequence comes from Pelophylax lessonae, assembly GCF_965119305.1. Taxonomy (NCBI): domain Eukaryota; kingdom Metazoa; phylum Chordata; class Amphibia; order Anura; family Ranidae; genus Pelophylax; species Pelophylax lessonae. Next base: position 239,248,749 of record NC_138768.1, on the reverse strand, counting down.
GGAAAGTACCACCCAAATTACCCCTTTTTGGAAAGTAGACATTCCAAGGTATTTAGTAAGATGCATGGTGAGTTTTTTTAAAGTTGTAATTTTTTTTCCCACGATTCTTTGCAAAATGAAGATTTTTTTCCCCACAAAATTGTAATTTTACAAAGTTATTTCTCACACACTGTATAGGCATACTTGCAACTACACCCCAAAATACATTCTGCTACTCCTCCTGAATATGGCGATACCACATGTGTGAGACTTTTACACAGCCTAGCCACATACAGAGGCCCAACATTTAGGGAGCAGAGTCAGGTGCTCTACAGACATAAAATTACAAATCTAATTTTCTGACTACCCATTACACTTTTTCGAGGCACTGTAGGGCACGGATGAGCACTGAGGTGGCATGGATGAGCACTGATGTGGCATGGATGTGGCAGAGATGTGGCATGGATAAGCTCTGATGTGGCACATATGAGCACTGATGTGGCATGGATGTGGCACGGATGAGCACTGATGTGGCATTGAGGTGGCACAGAGGAGCACTGATGTGGCATGGGTGAGCACAGATGAGGCATGGGTGGGCACAGATGAGGCATGCATGTGTCACGGATGGGCATGAATGAGGCACAGATGGGCATGATTGAGGCACCGATGGGCATGATTGAGGCATTAATAAGGCACAGATTGGCATGATTGATTCACAGATGAGGCACAAATTGGCATTATGGAGACATGGATGAGGTATAGATTGGCATGGATGAGGCACAGATGTGGCATGGATGTTGCACGGATGGGCATGAATGAGGCATGGATGAGGCACAGAGTGACATGAATGAAGCATGATTGGGCACGGATGAGGCACCGATGGGCATAATTGAGGCATGGATGGGCATGATTGAGGCACAGATGGCCATGAATGGAGGCACGGATGGGCATGATTGAGGCACGGTTGAGCCACAGATGGGCATGATTGAGGCATTATTGAGGCATGGATGAGACAGGGGTGAGCAGTGCTGTCGTCTCCCTCCTCTCCTCGCACACTGTACACAGCAATCGATGCAGAGGAAAGAACTGAACCGGACATGCGCCAGTTTGTTGACAACTGATCGCTCAGTTATTTAACAGAGCATTCACGTGGTAAAGGGCTGCTGTCATTGGTCCTTTACCACAACCTGGCGAGCACAGACACTTCCATGTGCGCGCCCCAGGGGGCACGTGGGAATCGCGATTCTGGGAGGACGTCATTGTACGCCCTCCCCAAAAAATATGACCATGCTGTAACCGTCATTTTGCTATGGCCTGGTCGGCAAGTGGTTAAAAAAAGAAAACAAATGCAGCCACCGCATCTAAGGATAGGTATGCTGCAATATATTTCATTTTTGGTTTTGGGTTTAATACCATTTTAAAGCCCCCCCTTTAATGAAAACTATTTCAAATTTGGTGGAAGGGGTTGCATCACTAGATGGTTTCCTTTCTCTTCATGAAAGGCTACATTTTTCTGAAATAAGAATACCTCCATTTTGTAGATGGGAAAGGGGGACAAATTATAGCACGCAGAATGTGGGCAAAGGACACTGCCCCCGTTATGCAAACCATGAAGAAATGATATACAAGAAATTATTGGCTACACTCCCCAAAGTGTTTTATTCACCACTACTTTTCTTTTATACTGGCTCTCCAAAATAACAAATGGAATAATTCAGAGGTCTGATGAAAGTTTTAGTGCAGTATAAAACTTTGGTAGTTAGATAATACATTTTTCACAGAGCTCTATAGATCAAAAAGAAAGATAATTGAGGGGTAAAGCAGGACAGAAGGAAATGGTTCCAAAAAAGAATAGTCCCTCCAATTGAGTATGTAATTTATGTATCTTCTTCCTCCTATAACCTTAAAGTAGAAGTTCACCCTAAAAAAAAAACTCTAAATATACTTGCAGCCACAATCTAAGACCAATCTATCTAGCCCAGTAGAGGAATGAGGGAAATTGTTTTCATACTTACCATAATTTTCCTTTCCTGGATCCTCCTCACGCCAGCCTACTATGGGTCATCTTCACCCCGCTGACCACTCTAGGACAACCTCTAACTAGCGTATAAAGTGAGGCTGTCTCCCATAGGAAATGTTCCCTTTACAAGCCTTGCGACAGAGACCTGGGTGGGAAATCCTTGGCTGACATGAGGAGGATACAGGAAAGGAAAATTACGGTAAGTATGAAAACAATTTTCCTAATTTCTGGACCTCCTCATATCAGCCTACTATGGGGCATAACAAACAATGCCATTTAAGGAAGGGAAGGAAAAAAGACTCACATAATAACTCAAACTTCTGTCTAAACCTATTTACACGAGAGACAGCCACAGAAAAACATCAGAAGAAGTGCCTCAGAAAGCAGCAACGTCAGGTCCATTCTATAGTGGTGAATTAAAGTGTTAGCCACCCTTAGCCCAAAGCCTAGCACTTCTGCCAACCCCCTGGCCTATATGCCCATGGAATTGTCCTAGTTTTGTGCAATGTGCCATAAACTCTGAAGGCAGAGGAAGCTGCAGAGAGCTAGGCAAACTGAACCATCTTGACTGTTCAGAGAGAACTAACCCTTGCCAATACAGTGAAACTTCCCTAAACTCACTTGGGACACCAAGTGGTTATCCTCCCTTGAAAGACCAAACTCAATCCAGGTGGACCGAAAGGGAAGAACCAAATTGAATTCCTTTTCAAGTTTCCTTTCTTTCATCCTCTGGAAAGGCAGGAAGAGCAGTTTCCCAGTTCACCTGGAATGTAGTCCATGCATTGTTGGAACTTGGGAAAAAGCCAGTTGGCCGAGAGGCCTGAAGAAGGCATCTTTTCTTTTTTTTAAAAAAAAAAGCACATAATCCTGATACTCTCTAGAGAATTAACTATTGCCATAGGATGTAGGGTTTTCAATTAGTTGAATGCAACGTCGTTCTCTAACCCATTTGGCAGCATACAAGAAAATGTAAACCTGAAGGAGACAAGTAGTTCAAATTCTTCTACAAAGAATTGTGCAAGAATGCTGCCACCTGCAGTGATAAGTGGAACAGTCATCATTTCTCGATTCTGCAATATGGACCCTATTATTCCCTCTGGCAACATAAAATAACAGGTACCACATTTCAAACTACTGGCCATCCATTTCTGCCTCCCAGAATTTGGATGAAAATACTAGTTTCCTGGAGTATGAAATCTTGGCAGCAAAATAGTGGAAATGGCAATCGAATCTTTGGAATCATCCTGAGGCAGTGGCGGCTGGTTCTCAAAATTTTTGGGGGGGCGCAAACAGAAAAATGTAATAGGCATTGCTTTGCGGCAAAAAATGCTGTAAAAAATTGCGTGACAATTGAGGGGGCAAAAGAGCAGAACCAGATGACTTCCGGCTCGGAAAAATTTAATTTGGGACCATAAAGAGAGAGAGCTATGAGTGAAAAAAGATCCTCTGTCCTGAGCTGTGTGCAGGAATATGCAGATATTCAAAAAAGGTGAGTCAGTCCCAGTGACGATCTCTGAAAGTTCTGGCCCATTCAAATTACTGGAATGTCTGGAGAATCTTGTTGGGTTGCTCAATAGAGCCCATACCAATTGTAACCTAAGTCATCACAAGATCCCACCAAGACCATAAGGCTAGTATTGGGCCTAGCCTCCTAGCACCCACGACAACTGGCGAGAGGAAGAGGGTCAAAATAAGTGGGCTAATAGAACTGGGAAGAACAACTTCTAGAGCTGAAGAATTGGCGATCCCATTGTCGAGGAAAAATGAATTTAAGTCATCTACTTCACCGCATGACCCTTGCCAGCACAGGCATGGTGGAGGATAGGAAGTCCAAGCACAGAATACATCCCTTGCTAATAGACAGAGCCTGTCCCCCACCTTCATCCTGCATAAAATATTCAGGATCCCAGGACCCAGAAAGATAGGTATGACCTTAACTTGCAATGAACAGCGATCCAGGACTTAAGTAGATTGAATTTGACTCTACTGAAAATTGACAAGGTACTCAAAGCTCTTGAGGGTCCTGCAGGCTACAACATTATCTAGCAGCAGGGCTCCAACATAGCTATCAGCAGGATATCACTGACAAAATTAATGCCATAAAGATTGATAGTACCTTCAAGAGGGTTCTGGGGTAGGTGCCACGACCAAAAAGCATACCATGAACTAGGACAAGTACACGTCTGCTAGAAACCAGCGGGATATCACTCAGGAAATGAATGCCATAAAGATCGATAGCACCTTCAAGAGAGTTCTGGGGCTGGTGCCACAACCAAAAAGCATACCATGTACTAGGACAAGTACACTGTCTGCTAGAAACCTGAGAAAGTGCTGGCGTACCCAAACTATAGCAATATGTAGACTTGCGTCTGCTAAATCCACTAAAGGCAACCAGTCTCCTTTCCTCACCACCAAAATAATGGCTTCCCAGGATTCTGTCATGAAGAGAGAAACCTTTATAAACACATCCACATGCTTTAGCACTATGATTGTTCCAAAGCCCATCCGATATGTGCGACACAAGAGAGGGAGTAAATATTCGTGCTCCACCTCCGTATCTGTATCGAAAGAATGCCCTGAGCCACAAATCACTCCTTTAAACTGTTTGACAGATTTGTAGAGCATGGGAGCTGGGGTAAGGCACAGAAACTTCTGCAAGGATGAGAACATTAGCTTTCAATCATGCCCATGAAGTTAAAATAATCTCGCAGGGAAAGGGAGGCAATGCAAATATTGTATACTTTCTTTTTAAAACCTGCATTTGACCATAGTCCTAGAGCAATGGTAAGCTGAGGTAGGCAACCGCAGCCCTCCAGCTGTGCCAAAACCACAAATCCCATCACGCCTCTACCTTGAGGGACCTGCAGTTCTACAATAGCCGGAGTGCCAAGGCCATCCACCCCAACCCCAGAGCCCAAAGATGCAGAACATGTAAGGGCCCCCATGGACTTAGAGTGGTGAACTGTCTCCCCACAGCACTGGGGCAGCTTGACCCAGAAACCTAGAGAAGACAAGTGAAGACCATGAGTGGAGAAAAGCCAAAAAAGCAGCCTGTACTCTAGGCTTTGACCGCTGAGAAAAAACAGATGTACACCACTAAAGTATCTCTGATGCTTTAGTCATATGCTATCTCCAAGAGATACTGTCTCTGGCAAAGCAAACAAGCCTTTACCTGCAACCGAGGAAGCTTAAAACAAGCTTCCCAACTAGAGCCCTGGAGTCCTTTCTCCTCCACTCATGTAGAACCTCATCTGCCCTAAGAAAAAAGGACTAATAGGATAGCCACAGGCTGCACATAAAGTGCCAGTTTATCCTGTTTGCTGTCCCCTGCTAACAGAAGTAACCTGCTCTCTGTTGTGGGAGGCTTCCTGCAGTATGTAGAAACAGTATTGTAAAGCACCCCGAGCTATTTGAAACACATGGCTATCGTAACTTCACTTAGGGTTCATAGTAACCTTGTGGCTATAAATAGTGGGCAGAAGAGCATTTGTCTACCTCTATAAGGCATTATTGACATTTTCTCCATCCTGGCAACGCAGCCTCCCAGCACTTAATTGTGGCTAACCCTAATGAGAGGAAGATCCTCGGTCTACATCTTTAAGGCATGGCTGACACATCCTCCATGCTGATAATGCAAGCTCACAGCAGCTCATTGTGGCTAAGCATAATGGGAGGTAAATCCTCTGTCTGCCTCTGTAAGGCATTGTTGACACATACTCCATCCTGACCACGTAACCTGGAGGCGGCTTCCACTGATCAAAAGTGTCCCGACGACTCTATAGCAACCAGAGGAAGCCCAAGCCGTCCCCTTCTCTCTGCCATCCAATCTGACCGTGAAACCTCACCTACCTCAATCCTGTTCTCCGCCCCCACATTTAGGTGATACTAATGTAATTTCAAAAAACATTTTCTATCTTTTAGAATGTGCAACTTTCATTAAAATAATACCAGGAAAAAAAATCCCTGTTCAGGCACTTCTATTATGTGGTGACAACACTTTGTCTCTGTCTCCCAATTATCTACCAGCTTGGTCATCCTGTCACTCGGGCTCCGCATGGAGACTACAAGTGATTATTTCAGCACATATTATGGCATGGTCTACTGCTGTTACCAACAGGAAGCCTACCTTGAGAGACACCATGCTGTCATCAGTGGAGTGCATGCATTTAGACGGGGAGTGGACAATAGACACAGAGGATTTTTACTAAAAGTGGTGCACACAGAACCTGGTGCAGCTGTGCATAGTAACCAATAAGCTTGCTTCTAATTTCATCTTGTTCAATCAAGCTTTCATAATAAGCCCCCGTTCCCATCGGCGCGATTTGACAGGCCAAATTGCTTGTCAAATTGCAGCCTATTGCAGGCAATGGCAGAGTCTCAATCAGTGGGATGCCGCACCAATTTCCAAAAGTAGTTCCTGCACTACTTTTGCCAACTTCAGGGGGCGATTTCAATAGACAACTGTGCATGAAGCTGCACAGATGTCTTTGAAGTTGCCCCTGAAGTTGGACTGGTTTTGAAATCCTGCGAATTCAGATGAATGTTGAATGTGAACGAGGGCTTAAATCTAAAAGCTGATTGTTACTATGCACAGCTGCACCAGATTCAGTGTGCACCAGTTTTAGTAAATCTCTTTAGCAAACAAAATGGCGTCCATTTAGAGTTTACATCTATATTAATGAAATATCAGTTTCGTATGTGGACTTGACTGGTATCAAGCAGTAGGGTTAAAAATCCTCATTCATTAACTTTTTCATTCCCCTTCATTCTCTAGAATGAATTACAATTGGTTTGCCTTTTATGTCTTTCCAATGACGATTTTGCTGGTTTTGATTAGGCTGACAGGTTTGTTTTTACACATTGAAATGCAGATGCGTTTTTTGAAGCAAACGGAAATATAGTGTGACTCAACAGTAAAGAGGAGACTAGATAATAGGTTGTACACAGACATAATAGGATGTACATTGTTATACGAAACAGTTGCTTCATAAACAGGGCTTACAGCTATACAATACTCAGAGAAAAACACTCTTATTATCCTTTACCACACTCCTGTCCAGTGTGTAGATTGTCCTGTACAGTGATGTCATTACGCAGTGGCGGTACAGTGCATGTATATAGACAATATCATGTCTACACCCTGTATTTCATCAGTGGATACAAGGGTTGACTTCTGATTGGTCAATATTTTCACCCATTTCACCCATTGTAAGATCAGCTTTGATAATGAAAAAATGGCTAACAAATATGAAGGAAAAGCTGGCGACCAACCAAATAAATTACACCAGTTTTATTAAGCACTGTACATGGGATAGTTGATAAATTGCATTTTTCTTCTGAAATAGAAGCCTGCATGCTCACTTTTTCTTAAACCTGGCCAACACTTTCAGTTCTTTTTTCATTTAATCCAGTGGTCTGAACAAAAAAAACTGAGAAGCTCGCTGTACTAACTATGGGATGTTAGTACAGCGATCTCCCCACCAGAACACAGCGGTCATCACTCACAAGTATTGGCTGCAAGTGCTGATTGGTTGCCGATCGTCCATCTTCTTTTGGACAGGCTGCTGTACACACTGGCCGAATATCATCCAATTTCTCTTGAACCAGCTGATACCAGCTGCAGGGCCAGATTAACGTAGGGGCTATTGGAGCTGCAGCTCCAGGCCCCTACCTTTACATAGGCCCCGGGTTGGCCATATTCACTGTTACCGCTCTTCTGTCACTTGTAAACACAGAAGTCTGGCTTCTATGCTCGCTTCCCCAGGCAGCTCCCTCAGAACCTCCACACACAGCACGAAGGCCGGACAAGGAGGGACAGTTGCCGATGCATGGATGTGTTTATGGGCTTCAGAGACAGCATCCCATGTTGAATTAGGCATGCATGGCTGCACCCTTCCTCCCCTTAAGGCCCTTCAAAATCCTCAGCACCAAGCCCATGATGCTCTTAATCCAGCCCTGACCAGCTGATATTTAGCCCAGCCTTTACAGTAGAACTTCAGTTCTGCTTTAACTTCCTTTACATCTCTAGGATGTTATATGACTGAATGCAGAGAGCTGTGAACGAAGCTAATGCTGGAAGAATAAAAAACTGTGAAATGTATTGTGCTTGCTTGCAAGAAGGCTGAATACTAAGGATGATTTATGATAATAGCACGGTATTTTTTTGTTGTTGTTGAATCCATATCCTTTTTACAGATCTACAGTCATCTTGTTCAGCAGTCTTTACTTATACAAAATTCACCCATTCTAATCCCTGTCTTTTAGCATATACTGTATATGTGAAAAGAAATGTTACATAAAACATGTTCTTTAGGTCACAGCCAATATTGCACAATGGCCACTGCGAAACACTTTGTGTAGGGCAATTTCTTTGAAGCAAAGGAAACCATGTTTACCAGTCCTCTCCTGACCTTAATGGAGCTTAACATCACTGTATTAACCTGACAACTCCAAATGAATAAAATGTGTTTGAGTATGAGCAGAAATCCTTTACAATGGGTTTTTTCTTTTAAGTGTGTGTAAACTCAGAATATATTTTTTGGTTTGTTTGCCATCATGCCTCACTGTATACAGCAGGGATATCCAAACTACGGCCCTCCAGCTGTTGCAGAACTACACGTCCCATGAGGCATTGTAAAACTCTGACAATCACAGACATAACTAGGCATGATCGGAATTGTAGTTCCTGAACAGCTGGAGGGCCATAGTTTGGACACCCCTGGTATACAGTTTTCTGAAGAAAATCAGTTCTTGTGAATCGACTTACCTGGAGATCCTTCCAGTAACAGCACTTCCTGTTAAAGGCTGCCGATGCTAAGCTACTACTTCACAATTAGCAACAGTGTTTTAGGCCTGTCGTGTGCGGTTAGTATACCTGTCAGGTCTATCAGAGAAGCATCAAAAGTGGCTAACATAAGGAGCTAAACAAGATTGCACTCCATTAGATTGCTCCTTAGCCACTGCAGCCTAGGAAAGTAACTGTAGCAGCCAGGAATATAAAATCCACTGCTGCTGCCAATGTATGGCATATGATGGTGGTAGTGAGAAGGTTAAAATTAATAAAATCTACATATTCATAGTACAAATACAGACAATCCAGGTATGGACATATAAAAGATAATAAAGGAATTGTTTTGCTAGGCATATAATCATAATAAATAGATATATAATAGCAGATAAAAATATCATACAACGGCTTATATATATATCATCAAATACATAGCAGGGACCATCTGGCGTTTACCTGCCTCAGCCCCGGATCAGGCTTATACCCACACAGTGCACCCAGCGACGGGAGACGATGCAATTTTTTTCTGCGACTTTTTGTGTTTTTAATATGTAAGTATCAGAATCTCAGATTTTTGAAAACTTTTGAGGGACTTTATTGGTGTGTTTCCTTATCCTTATGTGATTTGTTGAATTCAAACTAGTCCTTATTTACAGAAAATGTACACCAAGCTCCTGAAGAGTGGATGATAATCCCATGAAACGCGTAGAGCTATTAAATATGAAATATGAAGATTTATCAGGATATGGATTATGTATTACCTATGAAAGAGCCCTTGAGCCACTGGATGTATCCCTGCTATGTATTTGATGATATATATATAAGCCGTTATATGATATTTTTATCTGCTATTATATATCTATTTATTATGATTATATGCCTAGCAAAACAATTCCTTTATTATCTTTTATATGTCCATACCTGGATTGTCTGTATTTGTACTATGAATATGTAGATTTTATTTTATTTATTTTATTTACGGACTATTGCTGCAGGATTTATTTTTACCGTGCAGCAAAAAATAAATGAATATATTGAAACTACTTTATTTCCATTTGGAGATTTGTAACAGCAACCTACCTCATTCAAAGTCCCGCTATCCCCATGCCCCCTTTTTGTACACAATATTAGGGATGGAGATGGTTGCTGTGATGCTTCAGATCATTTCCTATTCATTCTTTACAAAGGTTAAAATTAACTTTTTTTTAGATTTGGATAGAGTGGTGAGGGGTTAGAACCACTGAAACATTTTTATTGTTGTCTGTGTCCCATTTCGAAGATTGTCCTGATCACCAATGTCAATGGAAAATAAAAAAGGGGGTAAATACCAAGTTTACCTTGAATATAACGTCTTTTCAGGGACCACTTTGGGATCCTCGTGGGAACCAATAGTGTGGGATGACCGAATCTTCTATGGAGTGATATTACGCATATCCACCACCACATTATACTTTGTCTATGCTGATTCTTCCTTCTTTTTCTCCCCGGGCCTTGGCAAATTTATATATAATCTGTTTTACATCAGTTGCAGCAGTCCATTAATTGGATGCACGACATTCGTGTTTTTAACACAGTGGCTTCATACATCATGTTGAGCAGCATGAGTGCCTGAGATGCATTTCCATTGACCTCTGAAAAAAGCCAAGTCTGAAACGCGTCAGTTCATCACATGGAACTCTCGCGCTTCTCATTTTCTCTCTCAAGTGATGTAACATCATAGCCACATGTATCTTATTTGTTATTGTTCTTGATTTTATTCTCTTTTTTTTTTTTAATCATGTTATTTTGGATATTTTGAATAAAATTATACTTGTTTATTATTTAAGCCTACTTTGTGATGGGTTATTGCCCTTAACCGGTTGCCGACCGCCGCAAGTACATATACTACGGCGGTCAGCCCCGGCCAGGCAAAGTGACGTACCGGTACGTCACTAGCCTGTCACTTGCTCGTGAGCCAATAGCGGGCGAGCGCTCGCCTGCGGAGGCGCGTGCCTGCCCCGGCTCGTTCCCGTGGGAAGTCAGTGCGTGTGACCGGCGGACCCGATGTCCGCCGGTCACTCGCGATCGTCCGCCATGAAGGGAGAAAGGCAGGCGGCTTATGTAAACAAGCCGCCTGTCATTCTCCCCTGTGTAGGAATGGTGATCATACGGTTCTACTATGTAGGAACGTTGCTCACTGTTCCTACACCAGTAGCCATGTCCAATCACAGTAAGAAGCACGCCCCTAGGGACACACACCACCCCTCCTTCCCCAATAAAGTTAACCCCTTCCCTGCCAGTGTCATTTTGCAGTAACAGTGCATATATATAGCACTGATTACTGTAGTAATGTTACTGGTAACCCCAAAAGTGTCAGAAATGTCAGTCAAGGGTCCGATCTGTCCGCCGCAATGTTGCAGTACCACGAAAAAAATCGCAGATTGCCGCCATTACGCGTTAAAAAAAAACACCAAAAATGACAGAAATCTTTTCCTTAGTTAGTAAACGCAATAACTTTTGCGCAAACCAATCAAAATACGCTTTTTGCGATTTTTTTTTACCAAACATATGTAGCACAAAATTGGGCTAAAATGTTAAAAAATTTTGATTTTTACATTTTTTTGGGGGGGAATTTCATATAAAAAAATTTGAAAAATATTGTTATTTTTGCAAAATTGACGCTCTTTTTTTATTTATAGCGCAAAAAGTAAAAATCGCACAGGTAATCGAATACCACCAAAAGAAAGCTCTGTTTGTGGGAAAAAAGGGACGTCAAATTAGTTTAGGTACAACGTCGCACGACCGCGCAATTGTCCATTAAAGTCACGCAGTGCCGAATTGCAAAGAACCCCCTGGTCGGAATGGGGATAAAATCTTCCGGGGCTTAAGTGGTTAAAGTCCCACACCCAAGTGGAACTCCACTTCCAGTTTCATAATTTTAGGGATGTTGGCAATACCCATCTAAACCACCAGATCCGAACACCTTTATTAATTAAATACATATGGCAATGAACTGACTTTGTTTTTAACTCTCTCATACTCTATCCAAATTGCAAAAAAGGGTTTTATTTGTAGATATACTTTAAGCTTTTAACTATTTATCCATTCTCTTCCTAACTAGTCCTTTATTTTGCTTCTAAAGTAATCAAAGGTTTTTCAGTGCGTTTGTATTTGCTGCATGGAACAGAAAGGTGGTGAATCAGTTGGCCGTAAGGGTGAATGTCTGTATGACTGAACCCTCAGGCTTATTTCCCTACTCCTATCTCAGATTTAGGCCTAAACACAACTCTGAGAACATAAGCTGTTCATTCACCTGGAATTGAACTCCATCTGTCTGTGTCAGTATACTTAGTAAAGTAAAAAAATGCTTTCTTTATGAAGAAGAGAGAGCAGAATGGAAAGAAACGGGTTAAAATCTGAGCCTGTGTGTCAATATGGGCCAGCAGCACATATGGTGTGATGCGTACTGTGTAACTTGCGATCTGCTTCAATGACATTTCCACGGCCTTGAAAATACATTTTCCTTTCCAGGAGCCATACAAGAAAACTTGAATGTTGACACCATGGATTTTGCTGCCGCAGCAACTTTCCGTGTATCTTGAAAGTCACATCCACTCTCGGGCAGATATCGGGCAGAGTCATAGAAAATCATACTCAGCAGCAATTTTGAGAGAAGCTGTTCAGCAAACAAATGTGCCACACCATGCTTCAGTGAGGAAGAAAATAACACAGTGAGGAGCACATGAAAAATGTATGAGAAGAAAGCTGTCCAAATTAGTGGTCTGAAACACGAGGGAGTCCTGTCATTGTATGTCGCCTCCACATGCCGCCAGTAATCATCTGGAAGAGGCAGGTAAGGGGTGTTTACTGGCCTGCTGGAGATTAGCAGCACGACCCGGCAAGTATATGGAATATCAGGCTGTCCATTTGCCTTTGTGCGTACTAAGGAATATATATTTATTCCACCTAGTAACAATTCATATGAGATCAAAAGCATGTCATCAGACATGGGTTTATTTTCTGTTTGAAATAATTCATAATGGTCAAATGTAGAGAAAAACACAAATACTGAAATAGCTACACAGTAAGCATTAG
>NC_138768.1:239105889-239233389 GCF_965119305.1 Pelophylax lessonae | reverse complement strand
GAATGTCTTGTTCTCTAATACTCTTGGAAGTGTGTTAAATGGCGCAAACTGTTTGGCCACGAAAGTACTTTACAAGAAAGAAAATTATAGGCATGGGTGACAGAACAGTTAAGCAATGCTTACATAGTTACATAGTTACATAGTTAGTGAGGTTGAAAAAAGACATCAGTCCATCCAGTTCAACCTATGATGTGTGTGTGTTTGCTTTTAACCGTACATTGTATACCCCTGTATGTTGTGGTCTCCAAGGTGCCCATCTAATAGTTTTTTGAAACTATCAATGCTCCCAGCTGATTGTAATGTTCCGGTACCTTTGGTACCCTAAATTACACTTTCCACAAGTGTATGCGCCCCACCATTTACTTTTGGAAAGGTGCGCATACACCTTTAAGACTGGAGCTGTCATCAACCAGCGCCGGACTAGATGGCTATTTAAAGCGCCGGTTCTCACTCAAATGTGTTCGTTCAAACACCCTTACCTGGATGCTAACCTTGCTTGAAGCTTCCATGCTTGCAAGCTTACTTCGTTGACGGAACCTCGCTGCGCTGATCCCTGTATCCCGCTACTGGATCATCCGCCTCTCCTGAACCACCCTTCGGCTGTATCGCTAATAGTGCTAAGTACCCCGCAGGGGAATTCTCTATAAACTTATACTAAGCTTACACTATCTAGCTCTGCATAGTAAAGACTGTTTATCACATCTGCATAACTAGATTGCTAGCTCTTGAGACTACTGCTACTTTTCTGCACTGGGTTGATCTCTTTTGTATGTCCACCTGCTATTCTATCATCTGCTATCATACAACATTGCTAAACCTTCCTGCATCCATCTGCTACTGTCTCACCTTCAAGTGTCTATCACCTACCACCTCCACTCAACCTATCCCTCAACCTTCATCATTGTGTTACCACATACATAAAGTCACTCTAGGAACCAGCTTGCTAATTGTGTGTATTTACTGGCTGAAATAAGACCTTCCACACATGATGAGTCATTGAGGTTGGGAATGGTATCTCAGCATATCTCTTACATGACTACTGACGTGGAACTATTTCTGCAGCTGAAAATCCACACCATATAAGAAACGCAGGAGCGTTACAGATTGAATGAACCAAAAAATGGATTCAGCAGAAATAACCACTCAGGTGACACAATTAAAACAGCAAGTATCTGCGTTAATACACGCACTTGCTGAATTAAAAGAAGACAATCAGGCTCTGTCGCAGCAGGTAATTAGACTGACACAACTTACCTCTGCTTAGTCCCCTGAACCCAAGATAAATCCCCCTTTGGTATTTACAGGCGATCGCAAAGAATTTCGCGAATTTAAAAACGCATGTGAGTTACTTTTTTTGCTAAAACCTCGTACCTACCTTACTGATCACATTAAGGTTTGTACTATTATTTCTTACCTATCAAGCGATCCTCGAGCCTGGGCAGATTCTCTTTTTGAGAAAAACGACCAGCTTCTCAACTCCTATGCCTTGTTCCTGGCAGAGCTCACTAGCCTATATGATGACCCCAATAGGCAGAGTACTGCTGATCTTCAGTTAAGATCCTTGAAACAAGGAAGGAGGCCTGTAGAAGACTTTGTCGCAGAGTTCAAGAGATGGACCCTTGATTCAGAATGGAATGATGCATCTCTGAAAACCCAATTTAGGCTTGGCCTATCAGAAGCCGTTAAGGACGAGCTCGCCCGAGCGGATCTGCCAAAAACCCTGGATGCATTAATACAACTCAGTATTACCATAGATAGAAGACTACGAGAAAGAAAGGCTGAAAAGATGGGAATGCCATTATCCGTTTCCTCTCGGAGTCTGGCCGTTCCTATGGAGGTAGGAACCATACGCCCACCGCTATCAACTATGGAAAAAGCCAAAAGACGAAATGAAAATCTCTGCTTGTACTGTGCATCCCCGGATCACAAGATAAACGTCTGTCCCCTAGTCAACAAAAAGAAGGGTGAGTGTTCACATGTCTCCCTAGGAGGATTGACAACTTCATTCACTAACCCCTACTTTCTGTTTTTTTGACATTACAGTGGGACCAGAACAGGATTACTACTAAGGCCATGATTGACACAGGATCTTGTGGAAATTATATGGATATATGTTTTGCTGCTTTAAATAAAATTCCTATTATTTCTAAACTCAAACCTGTCTCAGTAAGTCTTATTACCGGTGTTCCGTTATCCTCTGGTCCGATCACCGATCAGACACAAGCACTTCTAGTCACTATTAACGAGTCTCATAGGGAGACTTCTACCTTCGATTTAATACCATCACCCCACTTTCCCATTGTGTTGGGACTTCCCTGGTTGCACACACACCAACCAACCATAGATTGGAAGAAACGGTCCTTGACCTTCCCTTCTTGTTATTGCGAGGAAAACGTGTAACCTCCCGTTTTCCGGGAAGATTCTGTCTGTGGTGACAGATGAGATTGCACCACTATGTTATCAGGATCTTTCTGAGGTTTTTCTTGAGAAAAATGCTCAAGCATTACCTCCTCATCGAGACTATGATTGTAGCATTGATCTACTCCCAAATAGCAAATTGCCGTTCGGTCATGTTTATCCTCTTTCACAGGATGAACTTGCCCATCTCAAAACCTATTTGGATGAGAACTTGGAAAAAGGTTTTATTAGACCTTCCACTTCTTCCACAGCAGCAGGACTCTTTTTTGTTTGCAATAAAGATTCAAGTCTCAGACCTATCATCGACTACAGGAAATTGAATGCTATCACAATAAAAGATCGCTATCCTCTACCGCTTATCCCTGAGCTCATTGAGCAGGTGCGTGGAGCTACCTATTTTTCAAAATTAGACCTGAAAGGAGCATACAATCTCATTCGAATCCGTGATGGACACGAGTGGAAGACTGCATTCAGAACTAGATACGGATTGTTCGAATATCTTGTGATGCCATTCGGCCTATGCAATGCCCCTGCAGTTTTCCAACGATTTATAAACGATATTTTTAAAGACTTACTAGATGTCTGTGTTGTGGTATATCTGGACGATATACTTATATATTCACGGACCCTGTCTGAACACATAAGACATGTAAGACTTGTATTATCGAGATTGCTTGCACATAATCTTTATGTGAAGCTGAAGAAATGCTTGTTCCATAAAGATGAGGTACTCTTTCTAGGCTACATCATATCCAAAACAGGAATCGAGATGGACATGAGTAAAATATCCTGCATTCAGGATTGGCCTACACCAACTACACGCAAGGCGCTACAGCGATTCCTGGGATTTTCAAATTTCTACAGGAAGTTCATAAAAAACTTTTCTGCTATTGTGAGACCCCTCACACAGCTCACTAGCATAAAAATACCATTTAAATGGTCAGAAGAAGCAAATAAGGCTTTCCACTTGTTAAAGACAAGGTTTACTTCCGCTCCCATATTACGCCATCCAGACCCATCCCTCCAATACATTCTGGAGGTAGATGCGTCAAACATGGCAGTAGGAGCAATACTCTCCCAACGACCTACCCACACTTCACCACTTCATCCAGTCGCTTTTTTTTCTAAATCCCTGAGCAGTCCCGAGATAAATTACCCCGTGGGTGAAAAGGAACTGCTTGCTATAAAATTGGCTCTGGAGAATTGGCGACATTTACTCGAAGGCACCCAACTACCAATAATTATATACACGGACCATAAAAACCTCCAATATCTTCAGACTAGCAAAACTCTCTCGCATCGACAGGTACGATGGTCACTATTCTTTCTAAGGTTTAACTTCCTAGTGACCTACACACCTGCAGATAAGAACAAAAAGGCGGATGCACTATCACGACTAACTGAAGAAAACTACTTTGAAATCCCTTCCGTTCCTATAATACCTCACAAACGCATTATTGGAGTTGTCCGTTCCTTAAAGGAAGAGGTTCTGCATGGTATAAGTTTGGATTCACCCCCACCACAACTAAATACTGATGCAGAAGGCTTCCTCTACTACAACGACAAACTTTACATACCACCTACCCTACGCACCAAGATCTTGGAATTATCGCATGATGTGCCTATGGCAGGACATATGGGTATGACAAAGACTTTCAATTTGATTTCTCGACAATTCTGGTGGCCTGACATGAAAACATCTATACAAAAATTTGTCTCTTCATGCAATGTCTGTGCCAGGTCCAAAATTGACACTACGAGACCATCCGGTCTACTATGCAGTCTACCAATACCCCAAACTCCATGGGAGGTTTTGTCATTGGACTTCATCGTAGAATTGCCTCCTTCCAAAGGATTTAATACCATCTTGGTGTCAGTGGACCATCTGACAAAGATGGCACATTTCATTGCTATTCGCAGACTACCTTCGTCCAAACAAACGGCAGAACTTCTGATGAAACATGTCTTCAGATTACATGGTATCCCAAAAACTCTTCTGTCTGACCGTGGATCCCAATTTATTTCTAAATTCTGGCAAGAACTATGTCACATACTACGGATTGAGCGGAAGCTCACTTCTCCTTACCATCCGCAGACCAACGGACAGACTGAAAGAGTCAACCAATGCATCGAGCAGTATTTACGTTGTTACACTTCTTACCAACAGGATGATTAGTTGGATCTTCTCCCCCTGGCAGAATTTGCCTACAACAACGCAACTCACAGTACAACCAAGCAGAGTCCGTTCTACTTGAACTATGGGTTCCATCCCTCTATTCTCCCTCCACGCATCCTTCCTTCAAATAACCCAGTAGCCTCAGACTATCTTACCCAAATAAAGGATTCTCTGGGTTTACTAAATACTACCATTGCACACGCTCACAGTCAACAAAAGAAGTACTATGATCTTCGTAGAAGACCTTCTCCACAGTATACTATCGGGGACCTCGTTTGGCTCTCAACAAAAAACTTGAGACTGAAGATCCCTAGCAAAAAGCTTGGACCTCTGTTCTTGGGACCTTTCCCAATCAAGAAACTTATTGGAAAAGCTGCAGTGCAGCTTACATTGCCAATGGACCTAAAAATCCATCCCATTTTCCATGTGTCGCTACTAAAACCCCATGTTCCTGACCAAGGAATAAGGCCTAATATTCCACCTCCCCCTCCTGTACAAGTTGAAGGTGGAGAAGAATACGAGATAAAAGAGATTCTGGATTCTCGTATCTACAGAAGAAGACTTCAGTACTTGGTTAGATGGAAGAACTATGGGCCCCAAGACGACACCTGGCTAAACACCTCTGACATACATGCCCCTAGATTAATCCGCAATTTTCATGCGAGATACCCAGACAAACCAGCTCCAGAGGCCTTCAGGAGCAGGCCTTAAGGGGGGGGTATTGTAATGTTCCGGTACCTTTGGTACCCTAAATTACACTTTCCACAAGTGTATGCGCCCCACCATTTACTTTTGGAAAGGTGCGCATACACCTTTAAGACTGGAGCTGTCATCACCCAGCGCCGGACTAGATGGCTATTTAAAGCGCCGGTTCTCACTCACATGTGTTCGTTCAAACACCCTTACCTGGATGCTAACCTTGCTTGAAGCTTCCATGCTTGCAAGCTTACTTCGCTGACGGAACCTCGCTGCGCTGATCCCTGTATCCCGCTACTGGATCATCCGCCTCTCCTGAACCACCCTTCGGCTGTATCGCTAATAGTGCTAAGTACCCCGCAGGGGAATTCTCTATAAACTTATACTAAGCTTACACTATCTAGCTCTGCATAGTAAAGACTGTTTATCACATCTGCATAACTAGATTGCTAGCTCTTGAGACTACTGCTACTTTTCTGCACTGGGTTGATCTCTTTTGTATGTCCACCTGCTATTCTATCATCTGCTATCATACAACATTGCTAAACCTTCCTGCATCCATCTGCTACTGTCTCACCTTCAAGTGTCTATCACCTACCACCTCCACTCAACCTATCCCTCAACCTTCATCATTGTGTTACCACATACATAAAGTCACTCTAGGAACCAGCTTGCTAATTGTGTGTATTTACTGGCTGAAATAAGACCTTCCTCACATGATGAGTCATTGAGGTTGGGAATGGTATCTCAGCATATCTCTTACATGACTACTGACGTGGAACTATTTCTGCAGCTGAAAATCCACACCATATAAGAAACGCAGGAGCGTTACACTGATACGACTGCTTGTGGAAGAGAATTCCACATCCTTACCGCTCTTACAGTGAAGAACCCCTTACGCATTTTAAGGTTAAACCGCCTTTCCTCTAGTTTTAGTGAATGGCCACGTGTCTTATTGTATCTCCTCTCTTTGAATAGTTTGTTCCTTATGCTAGGGTCGCCAGTACAGTATTTGTACATTGATATCATATCCCCCCTCAATCGTCTCTTCTCCAGAGAGAATAAGTTCAGTGCTTGTAGTCTTTCCTCATAGCTGATGTCCTCCATTCCCCTAATTATTTTTGTTGCCCTTCTCTGGACTCTTTCCAATTCCAGCACATCCTTCCTGAGGACCGGTGCCCAGAACTGGACAGCATACTCCAAATGTGGCCTGACCAGAGTCTTGTAGAGCTAATCTTTTTTTGAAGGGAGCTCTATTATTTGTTTGTTTAGAGACAGATCCTTTTTAAGTATGACATCAGGTACATTTTTAGAGAACTTGACTGAATTTACTTCTGTGCACATCCTTTTTCGTTTTCAGTCTTTTTTATAAATATATTTTTTAATATTATTTATTTGGTAAGGAAATGCAGTTTTAGGCCTTGTTCACACCAGCAAGCCACGCTGATTGCATGGCTACTGGTATGCGCTAGGAGGAGCAAAGCCGATGCACCAAAATCAGTACTGTTTACTTTTTTTTATTTACATGTCACAAATTACATCTTAATTGGTTCTGTTCACTGTAGCAGTGTTTCACACCAATGCAATTCAGTGATGTGAACTGAATTCAAAGGCAAATTGCCTCGTCTTTGCATTAGAGCTGCCCTGGGCCAGGCTGCCTAGCGCAGCTCAACATGAATGATGCGAATGTGCCTTTAGTGTAACAATTTTTATCTTGAAAGTGTTATTTTGATAAACACGTGCACTGCTATTGTTAGGCATATAAAGTGTAGTACAGTGCTATCATTTTATTCCGATTTCTTCCGTTTTCAAATGCATGATTTAGAGGGCGTTTAGCGGACTTTCAAGTCTGCTATGTGCATTTTTTATTATTTTGCATATGAAAATATATGGCAACAGGCAGTGAAAAGGGTTATGGGAATCTGGCAACATGCATATTACTGCACATTAAACCTGTATCTGATAAAACCGCATACAGCTAACACATATTTCACTTACTTTGTGCTACAATTGTTAAGTCTCTTTCTGCGTTCATCTTTTCATGTATGCATGAATCAGTTTAATCTAAGCAGGCAAAATGAGTCGTACATATTGAAAAGTGTGAACAACCCATTTGTAGAATAAGGACATGCTCAATCACAAACTGGCAGACAAATGAACGTGTCAGGTCTTCCAATATGCGCTTCATCAGCCTTGTACAAAATTTTCTCTGCGCCCTTCAAAACTACAGGTATGGGTGAATATCATACAACATTGTAATACATGTTAGTCTTATTACTTCTCCATAGCAGCTGCTGATGTCAGCAATGGAAGTTCATACATGATCCTCTGGTCTACTAAGAACCTTACTTATGTACAGTATCTCACAAAAGTGAGTACACCCCTCACATTTTAGTAAATATTTTATTATACCTTTTCATGTGACAACACTGAAGAAATGACACTTTGCTACAATGCAAAGTAGTGAGTGTACAGCTTGTATAGCAGTGTAAATTTGCTGTCCCCTCAAAATAACTCAACACACAGCCATTAATGTCTAAACCCCTGGCAACAAAAGTGAGTACACCCCTAATTTAAAATGTCCAAATTGGGCCAAAAGTGTCAATATTTTGTGGGGCCACCATTATTTTCCAGCACTGCCTTAACCCTCTTGGGGATGGAGTTCACCAGAGCTTCACAGGTTGCCACTGGAGGTTGCCACTGGAGTCCACTTCCACTCCTCCATGACGACATCACAGGGCTGGTGGATGTTAGAGACCTTGCGCCTCTCCACCTTCCATTTGAGGATGCCCCACAGATGCTCAATAGGGTTTAGGTCTGGAGACATGTTGGGCCAGTCTATCACTTTTACCCTCAACTTCTTTAGCAAGGCACTGGACGTCTTGGAGGTGTGTTTGGGGTCGTCATCATGTTGGAATACTGCCCTGTGGTCCTGTCCCTGAAGAGAGGGGATCATGATCTGCTTCAGTATGTCACAGTACATGTTTGCATTCATAGTTCCCTCAATGAACTGTAGCTCCACAGTGCCAGCAGCACTCATGCAGCCCCAGACCATGACATTCCCATCACCATGCTTGATTGTAGGCAAGTCTTTTCATTCCTCACCTAGTTACCATCACACACACACTTGACACCATCTGATCCAAATAAGTTTACCTTGGTCTCATCAGAACACAGGACATGGTTCCAGTAATCCATGTCCTTAATCTGCTTGTCCTCAGCAAACTGTTTGCGGGCTTTCTTATGAATCATCTTTAGAGTAGGCTTCCTTCTGGGATGACAGCCATGCAGGCCAATTTGATGCAGTGTGCGGCGTATGGTCTGAGCACTGACAGGCTGACCCCCCACCCCTTCAACCTCTGAAGCAATGCTGGCAGCATTCATACGTCTATTTCCCAAAGACAACCTCTGCATATGACGCTTAGCACGTACACTCAACCTCTTTGGCCGACCATGGTGAATCCTGTTCTGAGTGGAACCTGTCCTGTCAAACCACTGTATGGTCTTGGCCACCTTGCTGCAGCTCAGTTTTAGTGTCTTGGCAATCTTCTTATAGCCTAGGCCATCTTTATGTAGAGCAACAATTCTTTTTTTCAGATCCTCAGAGAGTTCTTTGCCATAAGGTGCCATGTTGAACTTCCAGTGACCAGTATGAGAGAGTGAGAGCGATAACACCAAATTTACCACACATGCTCCCCATTCACACTCGAGACCGAGTCACATTACACCAGGGAGGGAAAATGGCTAATTGGGCCAAATTTGGACATTTTCACTTAGGGGTGTACTCACTTTTGTTGCCAGTGGTTTAGACATTAATGGCTGTGGTGTTGAGTTATTTTGAGGGGACAGCAACACTCATTTCTTCAGTGCTGTCATATGAAAAGGTATAATAAAATATTTACAAAAATGTGAGGGGTGTACTCACTTTTGTGAGATACTGTATATGTCACAGATGTTTGACTGGTTCTGAATGGTCTGTTCATTAGGTAATAGCTTTACTATTAAAGAGAAATAAAAAGCCCTAGCCATTTTTTTTATAAAATATGTTTTTTGAACCACTAGGGAAGATTTACTCCACTTCCTGTCACAGAGACATGAAGTCTGCCAATGCTGCCAAATAGTAAAGTGTGAATGCGTTATATTTTCTGTCTGTTCTTTTCACTGTCAGTGTCACCATAGACACAGTCCCATTTTTTTTCATCTCACAGTGACGTTGGTCTCTGTAACTTGAAATTAGGAAAAAATCTCTCCATGCTTTCACTAGGTTCCTTAAGCATTATTCGCTATGCTCATTCCCATTACCCTCCTGGAGATCTTCAGAGCAGAAATAATACAATTCTACTCTACCTGTATTCACTGTGATTCATTTTAGTTATTTAACTCAGGACTACATATATTTCAGCTAATATTTAAACTTTTCTCATCAATGGACTAGCTTCATTATTAACTCTTTGCTGTGATTGCCCTTGCAGTCAGAATTGCTGACTCACCTACTGGCCAAGCTTCACAATATTTATGGGCTGGTTCAGCCACCTTGCCAGGCCTCCTGCACGGGGATTGGCCATTGCCTATAATCAGCTCTTGTACCACTCTCCCATGTTAAATTGCATTCTTTTATCCTTTTAGAATATTTACCTTAACACCACTTCAGCTATTACCCCTAGCGAATGTGGTTATTGCTCATCTTGTTGTCCTTACCACATTGTACTTTACTGCTAATCAGCACTTCTGCTTTGCAGGCCTGGGGTTATCATCAGTTTAAATCCTTGGCAGCATACTATCTGCATGGAGTTTGCATTTTCTGCCTGTGCTTGCATGGGTTTCCTCCCACACTCTAAACACATGCTGGTAGGTTAATTGGCTCATATCTGACCCTAGAAAGTGTGTATGTATGCATGTGAGATGGGGACCTTAGCTTGTAAGCTCCTTGAGGGCAGGGACTGATGTTAGCATAATTGTTGACACTATATAAATACCTGTAATATATAAATATCTAGCTGATGCACATTAAAAACTACTATTTTGTCCTTTTTATTAACCCCTTTATATCAAATGAGTTCCATTCCAGGTCTTCCTGTATCAGACTCTTCTTGCATTAACCGTTTTATCAGAGAAAGTAAACAAAATGTAGCACTTTGGCCAGTATTCTCCTTGAAATTCATGCTTTGTTGTGCTGAATATTAGTTTATGATTTTGGTCATCAAATCTAAACCGCCTTCTCCTTTCATCCATTTTTCAAAACTCTTGAAACCTTTTACGTTTTTTCTCCCATTATTTATCAATTTTTTCATGATTAGGCACTGGGTCTTTTTTAGTCTGTTCTTTTCCTGTACGCTGATTTAGGGCTTCTGAAAATGAGTGCAGCTATTTTTACAATCCAATAATTGTCACGTATGGTTTGAAAGCATACAGTTACATATTGCAAATGTTGAAAAGTTGGTTAGCAATATTGGATTTCTTTTGGCACTTACAGCACATGAGAATTTAAAAGAGTTTAAAAATTGATACACTCAGTGACCAGATTCCTTTCATTTTTCCCATGGATAACAGATGATACCTGATTGGTCACCATAGATGGAATATTACTTTTCCTTTGTTTTTGCTTTAACACCAACCCCCACCTCAACCTGGCTTTTAATTACTTTGAAAACAAATATTTCTTGAACTAAAAAAAAAATACTATAAAACAGGAGTTCCCAAACTGTGGGTCGCGAGCTAAGTTTGAGTGGGTCCCCGACGGCAGATTTTACTGAGAGTGGGGTCAGGGCTGCCCAGGCATCGGCAGTGCACTGTGTTACAAGGAAGGAGCAGGCGGGGTCTTGAGCTCCACTGACGCTCCGACCCCTCCCCTTGCCATTCGCGCTGTTCTGTACGGGAGGTGGCGCCTCAGGGTAGAAGTCGGACTGGAGTGGAGCCATTATCAGAGTGCAGGCCATCGGATCGGAGCTGAGCACCAGGACCAGTCACCAGGTAGGCCAGACACTGCACCATGCGACTTACCTGCAGTTCCTGCACACGCAAACTGTGTTTTTAAATGCTGGGCCCACGTATATAAAAACGCAGAAAGATTGCCAGTGTAGGAACTACAGATAAGTCGCATGGTGCAAAAGCAGGATGTATTTCAAGGCCACTGCATTTTTTTAAATGCTGCATGCACCTTTTTTCTGCAGAAAACTAGGGTATAGCAGCCCATTCAAATCAATGGGCTGCTATGCCTGTGCAAATGTGGGCCGCCAACCCGCATACATGTGAACCAGGCCTAAAGCAGTAGTAAAGTAATTTACAAATAAAAACACTGGTCCTCCTGCAGGTTTAACCACTTCTGGACTGCAGGGATTTGCCCCCTTAATGACCAGGCCGTTTTTTGCGATTTGGCACTGTGTTACTTTAACTGACAATTGCGCGGTCCTGCGATGCTGTACCTAAATAAAATTGATGTCCTTATTTTCCCACAAATCAAGCTTTCTTTTGGTGGTATTTGATCACCTGTGTGATTTTTTTATTTTTTTGCGCTATAAACAAAAAAAGCAACAATATGCAATTACAAGCAAGTGGGTTCTGAACAATAACTGTATTCAGAAGTGGGTCAAAAGTTTGGGAAGCTCTGCTATGATATATCTAGAGCAATAGATTTTGCATTAAATTACTATACGCCAAGAATCTGATACTTAAAACCCCGACTGACTGATATGTCTGCTTTAAATACAACTAATCTCTTTCTTAAGGGTCTGGACTTGTATCCTTCATTCCATTGTCGTCTTACCTGCTATAACAAATCAATGTTTCTTTCCCAGCCCTCTTTCCACCTATCCCATTTGTCTGTCATCTTTCTCCACCACCTTCTTTACTAGTCCTGACTTTCTCCAGCATCTCATCAGTCTTTTCTTTACCAGCTTATCCAGTCTGTCAGCCTCATCTCTCCACCTGGCCTGTCTGTCAGTCTCTTCTTTTTCCATCCATCCCGTTTATTAGTCTTGTCTCTCTGCACCTGCACCATCAGTCAGTCTCTTCTTTCTCCATTTATCCCATTCTTCAGCATCTTCTTTCCCCCATTTTTATGTCAAACCTTTTTCCACTCATCCTGTTAGTCAGTATCTTCTTTCACCTATCCTGCATGCTAGCCTCTTATCTCTTTGCTTGTATTGTGTGTGGGTTTCATTAGTCCTCATCATTCTTTATCACACTTCACTGCCTCTGCTGACCTGTCTCTAAGTATTTAAGAGGGGCCTACCCCCTGCCAGCCTATTTTCTGGAGATTGGCTGGAGCCCCCCCTTAATACTCCAGGCAACCCCTCCTAACCTCCCTCCCATTCTTCTGGAAGCTTCTCTAAGGTTCCAGCAAGTAGGGAGAGGTACCAGAGGTGCTGTCTAATGAGTAATCCAACCTCCCTAAATCACTTACCTTGATCCAGATTTAACCCAAAGAATACCACAATGTTCCAACATAATTGCAGTCTCCTAACCTGACATACTTATGTGGATAATGCACAACTCGCTACCCTCCAAAGACCGGGGAAGTCCGAGGGTACTAAAAGCATAGAAGAAAACAGAGGGCGCGTAGGCCTAGCACATTATCAATGCATGTCTTAAATGAAACAGAGGTAAGTATACTTACAAGCCAGTGCTTGTATCTTAGCTTTAACATAAAAATCATTAAGTCCGTGTAGGAATATCCACGGCTAACGCGTTTTGAGGTTTCCTTCTTCTTAAGAGCCTCATCAGGATGACTCTTTATAAGGACAAGGAGCCTCTTTAGTCCAGATCTATAGTTATTTATTTAGTACTGGTGCTGCTTAGAGTCTCCTCTTGTTCTGGAGTCTCCTGGAACTCAAACCCGCATTTATACAAGGAAGTGCGGCCCAAGTGATGTGGATATTCCTACACTGACTTAAGCGGATGGTTTTTATGTTAAAGCTAAGATACAAGCACTGGTTTGTGAGTATAGAAAGTGCAAAAGAAGTTGCCCCGGCGCTACCTTTAAGTGACACCTTGTCACTTAAAATATATGTGCCATAGTGTGAGTGATTGGGAAAACAGTGAGTAAAAATAAATATAAATAAATAGTGCACATATAAAATTAAATAATCCTTTTGTGAACAAGGATATTTCTTTGTGACCACTGTGAGAAGGTGCTCGTGTGCAGGTTGCAAATAAATAAATAGGTTGAAAAAGATGAAATTTTTTTATTCCAATCAATAAATAGATTAAATGAATCCAGAGCAATAAATAAACAAATTAATCAAATCAGTGCAATAAAAAACAAATGAATGGTGCCACTGGATAGTGTGCCAGTGTGAAATTATAATATTGCTTGTAGAAGGTGCCAGTGAGGCAAGTGAAAGGAAGAAATTCCCACTGTGAGAGAAAACAGTGAATGAAGGTTGCATACACTAGCGTGGCCGCTAGATGTCGCAACTACAATACGACCTGTTTGGTAGTATTTGCTGGATTAGGTGAGCACAATCATGAGGGTTCCTTCTCCACGGCGAACAAGTATTGCCAGTTGATGTCATGTAACATAAGAAAAAGGGGACCCCATTTGTGCAGTAAAATAAACGGCAATTGGAAAAATTATAGACACACTCACGGTGTAGGCTGATAGCGATCAGTTGCGGTCTCCCGGGAAGCTTCCGCGTTCCACGGTCAGATGCTGTTGAAACCGGAAGTGACGTATGACGCAATGGACCCGCCTTACGCGTTTCGTCTGACGAAACGCGTAAGGCGGGTCCATTGCGTCATACGTCACTTCCGGTTTCAACAGCATCTGACCGTGGAACGCGGAAGCTTCCCGGGAGACCGCAACTGATCGCTATCAGCCTACACCGTGAGTGTGTCTATAATTTTTCCAATTGCCGTTTATTTTACTGCACAAATGGGGTCCCCTTTTTCTTATGTTACATGACATCAACTGGCAATACTTGTTCGCCGTGGAGAAGGAACCCTCATGATTGTGCTCACCTAATCCAGCAAATACTACCAAACAGGTCGTATTGTAGTTGCGACATCTAGCGGCCACGCTAGTGTATGCAACCTTCATTCACTGTTTTCTCTCACAGTGGGAATTTCTTCCTTTCACTTGCCTCACTGGCACCTTCTACAAGCAATATTATAATTTCACACTGGCACACTATCCAGTGGCACCATTCATTTGTTTTTTATTGCACTGATTTGATTAATTTGTTTATTTATTGCTCTGGATTCATTTAATCTATTTATTGATTGGAATAAAAAAATTTCATCTTTTTCAACCTATTTATTTATTTGCAACCTGCACACGAGCACCTTCTCACAGTGGTCACAAAGAAATATCCTTGTTCACAAAAGGATTATTTAATTTTATATGTGCACTATTTATTTATATTTATTTTTACTCACTGTTTTCCCAATCACTCACACTATGGCACATATATTTTAAGTGACAAGGTGTCACTTAAAGGTAGCGCCGGGGCAACTTCTTTTGCACTTTCTATTATTTTAACCCCTCGGGGTTTTGTTGCTGGCAGCTTACACCTGTCTGTTATATATTATCTATACACTTCCATAGCGCTGGTCACCCTTGCCTTTCTATATGGTTTGTGAGTATACTTACATCTGTTTTATTTAATAGACATGTATTGAGGATAATGCGTAGGCCTACACGCCCTCTGTTTTCTTCTATGCCTCCAGATTCAACTCAGCCTGGCTCTTAGCAAGGCCAAATTTACCTACAGTACAACTAACATTAGCACACTTAGCTAGAGTGTGCTACATACATTACCTACCTGTAATACAGAATGACCCACAATGTGCAGGCTACTGGATTCTGTAGAAATCTTCACTGCAGGGCTGACCTGTCCTCATCCTGCTGCTGAACTTCTGGTAATGTGGGGGTTTGGGTCTCCAGCGTTTTGTATTTTTTCATGGTTGCCTAAAAATGTAAATTGGTTATCCTGCTGATCTATAAAGCATAACTATATAGATGTCTTCTCCTTAGTGCACAGAAGGGTAGTGACCACACACATAATGAAAATATGAACCTCTGGATGTTTTAGTGGACATCTTAAACTATAAGTATTTGTATTTTTTTAATAGTGAGTGCTATTTATATGCTACCTTTTGTGTAAAATAATGCTTAGTGGAGTTTTTCTTTAAAATATTATTCCCAGTTCAGTTCACTATTATATAACGATTGCTGTAAACTCAGATTACATTTTCGTGATTGTAGTTCCCTGTGTTTCCCATATTATAGCTATGGCTACACTATTTCCAAATGGCATAGCTTTTATTGGCCTTGTGGCTTTTGCTTCAACAAGATAAGGTATTGATTCACTCAGCTGTCTTATTGAGTCTGATTTATTTCTTTGGTATGATGGGTAACTAATGTATTCTAAATGATTATCACCATTTCCCACCATTTCTCACACCAGTCATGTTATCCTGTGTACAGCAACCACTCCTCTTATTATTCCTCACTCTGCTGATGCAGTCATGTCAGTTCACGCTATTACAATGCATGAGCGAGCAGCCTTCATCTCCTGCCTAAGACAGGCTTTGTCTGGAAAACACACAATGCAAAACAAAGAAATATAGAAAAGGAAGCAATGTGTAATGTAGAATTTAAGAACAGAAATCTGGGACAAAGCAGGCCTAAAATTCCAGTCTTTTTTTGCTTTGGAACAGTCCCTCCAATCTGCCTCAAAAAATGGGTTTGTCCACTTAAAGAAGACATATGAATGACTTTAGTCCGCAGAACTACATTACACAGAAAGAGTATAATTTGTAAAAAAACATAAAACTTTACTTAACTCCAGTCTTCTCTCACCTTGGAATAGCCCCTCCAGTTGGCCCCCGGAAGAAGAGCCTGAAAGAAAGATGTCTTCTATGTGCTGCATGCGGGAGGAAATCATTCTCTCTACCTTCATTCCCAAGGATGTTTTATTAGGAATACTGTAAAGACTTTCAGGATGCTTACAAGGTGAAAGGCAGCAGCAGGGATTTGTACTGACACCAGGTTTAGCCAGTGAACCCATCAGTCTTAGGTCATGGTCATGGATCCCTCACAGCCTATCAATCCATAAAATGTCTTCATTGCTGTTGCCTTATAAAGGCTTTATTCCAGGTCAGGTAAACCTTTGGAGCAATGAGAGGAAACCATGTGTCTTACTTCATTCGGAACTTACGCAGGCCTAAGTATTTATCCCACCCCACCTGACAGCACTGAAACAGTCACTAAGCACTAGTCGAGTACTGTCACATGGAATAGGTTACATGCTCCTTCATATTCAGATGTCCTGGGTATTTTTTTGGTCCCAGCAACTACAAAGAACTATAGGGGGAATGAACAAGGGTAAGTAGATGTAGCGCCCTCTTGTGTACATAGTGGTGTAGTGTAGAAAGAGGCTTGTTAGAAGCCTGGGTGTGAGTCAGAGGGATAAGACTTCTAGTACCTCCCCCTGGTTCTAGGAGCTTGGAGAAGTTTCTATAAGCTAGTGGGTGGAGGTCAGAAGGTGCTGATTTGAATATAAATGGCAATCTAGCCAATCCCCAGGCAGGAAGCCTGGCAGAGTGGCTGAACCAGTCCATAAATATTGTGGGGCCTGGCTAGTAGGGGAGTCAGGTGGAAGATGGAGTGTTAAAGTGCTGCTCTGTGTAGCCAGAGAGGGGGTCCCAGAGAAAGGGGGTCTGCCTTCAGGCTGGAGGCTGCGGTTTGAAGACGGACACTGAAAGAGGGATCTCCACTGCCCTGTCGTCCACCGGAGAAGGACAGCCTGTTAGCCGGGAAGGAAACTAGCCCAGCGAAAGACCTGAAACCCGTTTCACCTACAGCTGCAGGACAAGGACAGTGTGACATGGACAAGGACAGGTGGATGGGTGGTTTCCAGCGGAGGTCTGAAGAGGTTCATTTAAAGGGGACCAAGTGCTCCTTACAGAGACAGTGTTACTGATCTGTTAGGAGACAGAAGCCACTCCGGATGGAGTAGAAAGTCCAGGATTCATCTTTGTGTTATTTTGTGCAGAAATATAAAGTTTAGTCTTCCAAGATTTGTTTCAAGACAAGTTGGGCATCCCATATACCCCTAGACCCCATGCAAGTTGTTTACCCTAAAAGAAAACAACAAAAGCAAGCCCATGGACTGGTTACTGACTTTGAATACAAGTTGAAAAATGCATTTTGCCTGGCAGTGTCGGAATAGGGGGACCCAAAAAACCAATGGCCCTCTAGGAGGTAGCACTACATAAATATTGAAATAGAGGGAGAAAAAGTAGGTGGGCTTTTTAGATGGTGGTTCCCAAAGGTATACCATAGCATATCGCACACATAAGTCTTATATAAGTTTAAAAAGACATATTTTTATTTAATACATATTGTTTGACATTTCATAGAAAAAAAAAGGTTAAAAATCTCCATATGCTATATATAAAAGCAAGACACATATGTATGTGTCGTACAAGTAGAGATCATGCAGTAACATACATCATGTAACAGCTGATTGAATTTCGCGGGATGAGCCGCTTCTTCAGAGCTTCATATCTGTGTTTAAATTGCAAACATTTAATCTATACATGGACAGAAACAAAAATAAAGAAAATTATGTTTCATCACTTACACACATATGCATTTTCAGAACTTCATATCCATTGGTAAAAAATGGAAAATAAAAAAAAAAATGAGTAATCAAAATGACAATAATATACCTCAACTCAGAGCGTTAGATGTGTTCCAGCTAGGGGGAGACTGTAACTGAAACTTCACATTGCTGACACAAGGCAGCAGCAGAGCCATACAGTAAATTATCTATACAGAAGCAGAAAAGAAAATATACTACCAACCAATTGCAAAGCACCACTCAATTACCCAAATAACACCATAATATTGATTAAATGCATAGGGGAGCTACAAGATACAAAACCAAATATAAATGAACGCTAGTATGCTGACCTGTATCAAAGAAGCCAAGGCAATTGGCTAGCAGGATATGAAAATAAAAAATGCAAGGAAAAAGTTCACACTCCAAATAGGCCATCAGTCTATAATTAACCTAACTCTCATTACCACCAACCGTCGCCATCGTCTCCCCATACTGACCGCGAGACTGCGGTCACGGAGGTGGATAGTGATTGTGATGCCGCTGATATGCCCCACCCCATACTATCAACAGGACTTCGTTTTTTAGTTTGGGCTTGGTTTACAATTACTGCTTTATTTTGGCCATCTGAGAGAGAGTCCACACAGCTCCCCAATGACCACTCCCTTTATGCCTGTTTAAGGGCCGGTCTGTGTGGGGGTTATCTAACTGGAGGAATGGACTCTCTGGAGACCCAGACACCATTTCTGCTGATACCTGTGGCATAACGATTAGCTTATTTGATGGTTGGTTATTGGACAGTTAGCATATCAAGGTAAGGACTACATGACGAGCTTGATGGGTCCATGATAATACTGATGGTGGTAGTGAGAGTTAAGTTAATAATAGACACCTCTGTCTCTGTCTTATAGTGATTATGCACCTTGAGACAGATTACCTATTTTTCTGCTGCCATGTGTCAGCAAGGTGAAGTGTCAGTTACGGTCTCCCCCTAGCTGGAACACATCTAACGTGCTGAGTTGAGGTATATTATTGTAATTTTTAATTAATACGGTACATTTTTTTTTTTTTTACCAATGGATAGGAAGTTTTGAATATGCATATGTGTGTATATGACGAAACATATCATTTTTGTTATTTTTGTTTCTGTCCATGTATAGATTAAATGTTTGCGATTTAAACAAGGGTGTAGCACTGTCCCCGTACATCTTGCTGTATGATGACTTGTTGGGCCTCCTCTGATTATCAGCACACAGTCACATAGGGTACAATTCACACATTCATCCTTACTCCTAATGGCTCGTTGCTCAATGAACAGTCAGGGGTGTTGTTTTTTTTGGTGTTTATTTTGGAAATTGGATGGGAGAAGGGAATAGTGGGATACTCCAACTGAAACTATGTACATTGGATAAGGACAACTCTCACTTGGCCTCACCAGGCTGATTGTGGAAGCAGCTGCACTGTTTGAACCACATGTATGGAAAGGGTTAAGTCTCCTTGCTCTTTCGCTCCAGCAAAAGGCTTGGTGATCTACATTCTCTTCAGGACCCTCACTAGCATCCCCTTTACTGACACCTGCCCACTGACTCTTCTAGTTGCAGGGGTGGCCCCCCTCAGGTCAGGCCCCTTGACACAGATCTGTACTTACTGTACTGCCAAAACGGATCCCTCAGTGTCTCCCCTTCCAGTCAGCTTCACAGGACCTCTGGGTTCAGTTCCTCTCTAGCTCTCATTAGGCCCTCAGGTCGATTACCTGAGGCCACATGGCACCTCTACAGAGGAGGAGGCAACCGTCCCCTGCCTCCAGGACTCTGCTATCCAGATGAAAGACCCTGACCACATGTGCTCCTGGAATTTTTTTACAGTATCCTAGCATGCACCAAGGCGCTTTTCTCTGCCAAATTACCAGGGCTGTATCAAACACCTGTGCACTCATTTGTCAAGTTTCCTCCCACTGTCCAACATGCCTCCCTATTGGAGCAGTGTGAAACACTCTGCAGACAGACTGAGTTTCACCTGAGCACATTGAGCAGATCTCACTAACAGATCCTGCTCTCTGGTAGGCAGAGAACAATATAGATTTACCTGCAATCCCTCTGATAAACAGACAGGATTCAAAACTATACTTTCTCTCTGGCACCTACCAAGGAGGGCGCTACACAGATATGAAGCCCTGAAGAAGCGGTTCATCCCACGAAACATGTTGGCAATTTTTGTGAAATTCAATGAGCTGTTACATGATGTATGTTACTGTATGATCTCTATTTGTATGACACATACATATGTGTCTTGTTTTTATATATAGCATATGGAGATTTTTAACCCTTTCTTTTTCTCTGATATGTCAAACAGTATGTATTAAATACATATTTTTATTTTAAATTTTTTGTTAGACTTATGTGTGTGATATGCTATGGTATACCCTTGGGAACCACCATCTAAAAAGCCCACCTACTTTTTCCTCCCTCAATTTCTTTGTTTTTTGGGCTGGTGCTTCCCTTGAGGTTTTTTGTCCCATACTGCTCACTATAACCGCACTTCACTACATAAATATTACTGTAGAAGGGCTTCCTTAAAGCAAATATCTTCCTTCATCCTGGTTTAGCAAAGCACAGGTGTGCTTTGTCTTTTAGGAAGAGTTCAGCTTCTAAAAATATTTTGCTATCTAGCTTTCTTTACACTGAGCATCGTCACTGGACTTTATTAGTAGGCTACAAGAGATGTTAATATGCTTGCTACTCAAGACTAGAGAGGCAGTTGTATTTTTAGAGTGGAACTTCAGTTCCACTTTGGCCACGTTCCACCCCCTAACCCCCAGTGCCACCATTATTGTACATGTTCAGATGCACCCACAGGGTTCTGCCAAGCCTTGGATCCTGGCAGAGACCGTTGATGCATCTGCGTACATACAGGTGGGTTTCCACACATGCACAGAGACAAGGAAGGTTTTGGTTTCCCTGTTTCCAGTCTTTGTATGTATGTGGGAAGCTCCATGCGTGCGCAGATGGCTGGGAAACTGACGCATGTTCAGATGTGCTGCAGGGCTCCCTTTAGAACTGAGCCCTGCGGCACATCTTTGCATGTGCAGTGGGGGGAGAATGTGGGGTAAGACGCTGCTCAAAACTCACCCAGAGTTTCAGTTATGGATATGCCTGTGTATGGCTTCAGCTAGCGCTGCTCCGGCCACGCCCCGTTGGAATAACCGCTTTGCACCTAGACGTGCCTGCAATATTGTCAGATATAGTACCTTGTAGAGCAAAAGCTGGGGAATACCAGTAGGTAAATAGAGAGTTCAGTTCTTGAAGTCGCCTTGGTTTTTCCTTGCTGTGGCTCATCACTGATCTGGAGTCAGCAGGTGATAAGTCAAAGCATAACCTGAGGATCTAGAAGTGCCATTTACCTATCAGAGCTCTTTGGGATGTTCAGCTCTACAGAGTTTCTGATTCTGCGTGCAGTCACCTCTAGGTGCTTGTTATGCTTGTTATGCATGGCTGATTACAGTTCAGGGTCGTTAAAGTTAACACAGGCTCATTTTACCTATCAACCTCACATAATTGAGAGGAAGCTTGCCACATTACCACAAAGCTCATAAAAGAAACACATACTGCAGTGCAAATCCCTGAGGGAGGTACAGCTGTTATTTTGTTGTTTTGCAAAAGGTCCAAATGACTCGTTTTTTTGCACCAGAAATTCTCATTGATTTCCAAGCAGAGCCTTTAGCATTCACAGTTCTGTTTAGGATTCGACTGGGAAGCTGAATGTTTGATTGTGCATTGAATATTTTTCTCACAGACTAAGGGGATCTCATGTTTGATTGACCACTTCCATGCCTTTGGGGACTGAAACAGTGTAAAGATTTTCCTGCTTGAGCACAAATGAGCTTATCAGAGTCTTCTAATTATAATAAGTCTGTTCAGGCAAAGCAGTCATATAACCCCATCACGCCAAAAGGTCAATGAGATTCGGCCTGAAAAAATGTACAAAAATATTTCTTTAGTATGCGAAAAATGTAAGCCATTAGCAAAACACACAAACATATTTTAAAGCATGGAATTGATATTAGATAACAGAATAGCTATACCTATAATAATAACTGTTTATTTTTATCAGTTTGTAAAGTTAAGTCGGTTAGAGATAAATCAAGTGACATATTTTAGCCTATAGGAATAAAACAGAAATTCCGATAATCAGTGCTGTTCTTAAGCTGGCTTTCTCTGTATTTTAAAAGCCTGGCTATATAATAAAAAGTATAGCTAAGATAAATTTTGCTTACAATATCACAGCAGCCAATCATGAAGCTTCTGTTCAAAAATATTAGTAAAGATTGTAAACTTTTTTTTAAGATTGTAATATAATCTGAAAAATGTTGTTTCTTTTGGTCCAGTTGATTAATTTTTAAAGCCAACGAAATTTCCAAAGGCAGAAAAGTGGCAGGAAGAAACAATGGAAAGCAAAAACTGATGGTAGCTAAGCAGAGTTAGGAAAATTGGTATTGGCTATTACCCCCATTATCCTGTTCAGAGTGAATTTTCACCGACCTGGGTGAATAAGGTAAAGATGTTTTCACTTAAAAAAAAAAAATCCAATTTTTTTGACTTACACATACAACATAATTGGGTATTACACATGGAAACAGCTTTACCGTATACACTAACCTGGCTAACATTCCCGCACCTTTAGTAATTCAACCCCACCGAGTATTAATTGTTATGTGACCAGCTTAAACTGCAAGTTTATCAGTAACGCTCCCTCTCTTCATGCATACGATAAACCAGTGTCACTGTAAAATACATAGCCCAGTAATAAAAACTGCAGTAGGAAAAGTGAAAATATATTTTATTCAATAAAGTATTGCAAAATACAGTGAGTATGTGAGGCAGTAAGGAACCCAAAGGATCAATTGGGGCATTGGCACAAAAATATCTTTAGGAAGAACACTTGCCTATATAAACCTGTCTAGTTAACTCTATCATTATTACGTAGCAAAATGGTAATACAAGAATCTGATTGGTTTCTATGCATAGCAGAAACTATTCTTCCTTTAGACAGTTTTCTACATATGGTCAATTGCCAGTAATAGTGTTCTGGTGTGTTGAGAGGTCAGTAAAAAGTAATCATTCATAATTTACTGCTGATGAGATCTGAAAACTCTAATAGGTCTGTTTAAACCACCACTCAATAAAATGATGTCAGCACAATACATGTACATTTCCCTATGTTCCATGTGGTTTAAAAAGCTCCTAGTACAGAAAAATGCCTGTTGGTCTTTCAGAAAGCCAGTAAGCTCCTAACTTCCCACTAAAGCTGACAAAAGAGTTCCTTTGCTGCTCTGAACGCCCAAGCAGTATTGTCAGTTGGATTACAAAACTATGCCTATCCCCACCCTTTTCTGTCCCAGGGATGAGGTTCAGTTATTCAGCTACCATGGATTCATAGTGGATTCATAGTGGATCCACTGGGTTCCAAATTTGTGGTTATAAAGCTAGTAAATAAAATAAAAATCAGCCTTTCAAGTGATATTATCATGATAAAATGTATATTATAAATATTTTTTATTATTATACAAAATTTATATTTTGCACCAACAGTTTGCGCATCACTTTACAAAATAAAGAGAGACAGTAAATTTACAATACAATTCAATAAAAAGGGTGTCAGAGGGCTCTGCCTGTGAGAGCTTACAATCCATTAGGGAGGGTCAAGTGATACAAAAGGTAATAACTGTGAGGGATGAGCTGGTGGAGAAAGTAAAAGTACAGTTTGGTGATGTAGCAGAGCTGTTGATGGAATTGTATGGTAGTGTTAGAATTTTATTTGCTGGGTGAGCAGAAGCTAGTGGGGAATTGACAGAGAGGGATTGTAGACACCAAATGGTTGGTAACAAAGGCATAACTAGAACCTTCAGAGCCTCGGTGCAAGAAATCATGAAGGGCCCCCTGACACGCCCCCCCTCCCCTTCCAACCGAGCTCCAGGCTTCCAGTTCTGGTAGGGCGTCCATAGACAATCCTCTCAGAATCCTGCTTCCCACATGCCCCTTGGGGTGCGCATCCAGCATGCTCTGTGACTACTGTGTCCTTCGGACTATCGCAGTGGCCCTTTACCATGTGATCAGCTGATCATATGTAAACAGACTTGTCAGTTATCTACACTCCTTTCTTCCCACGCTATGTCTGTGTGAGGAAAGGAGAGCCATTAACCAGCAAGACTGTCAGTACATTGTTTACACTGATAATCAGAGCTCTGATCTTCAGTGTCCTGATTATCAGTGCAACCCCATCAGTGCTGCCTATCAGTACCGCCTATCAGTGCTCATGAATGCCGCCTATCAGTGCTCATCAATGCCGCTTATCAATGCTGCCTATCAGTGCTCATCAATGCTGCCTATCAGTGCTCATCAGTGCCACCTATCAGTGCCACCACTCAATGCTCATCAATGCCACCTAACAGTGCCCATCAGTGCTGCCTATCAGTGTCACCTATTAGTGCTCATCATTGCCTCCTATCAATGCCGCCTGTCAGTGCTCATCAATGCCGGTTATCAGTGCCGCCTATCAGTGCTCATGTTTGCCGCCTATCAGTGCTCATCAATGATGCCTATCAGTGCTCATAAATGCTGCCTATCAGTGCTGCCTATCATTGCTCATCAATGCTACCTATCAGTACTCATCAATGCTGCCTATCATTCTCCTCAATGCCACCTATCAGTGCTGCCTATCAGTGCTGCCTATTAGTAACACTTAGTGCTCATCCATGCCGCCTAACACTGCCTATCAATCAGTGCCCCTTATCAGTGCCTCATCAATGCCTATAAGTGTCTATCAGCAGTACTCTGAGCTGAGAGTGTCCCTCTCATAGAGCTCAGACTCAGAGCCTGCACTGACAGTTCCCCCTCCCTCCTACCTCGCACGGATGGGATAAGAGACAGCCGATTAACTTCTTCTCTCGCCCCTCTCCTGTGTGCACCACTGGAAGTGTGAATGATTAAATTCAACTGCTTAGCTACACACTTCATGCAGTGCACACAAGAGAGGGGCAGGAGGGGAATTAGCAGATCGGCCGCCTCCTATCCATGCGAGGTAGGAGGGACTGTCAGTACAGGCTCTGAGCCAGTTACAGAGTGGGCAGGGGCAAACCCTACTAGTGACAGAACAGGTGGGGACAGACCTTCCCAGTGACAGAATGGATGGTTGAGCGGGGGCGGACCCCTCCCAGTGACAGAATGGCAGGTGGGCCCCTTCACAGTGGCGGAACGGTGGGCGCCCCCCACAGTGGCAGAATGGCAAGCCTCCCCACTAAGTGGCGGTGCTCCAGGACCCAGTTGCAAGTGCGACTGCTGTGACCCTGTTAGTTCCACCACTGGTGGGTAAGGTGGATTAACCCAGTAACATTCATGATAGACTGAAGACAAAAAAGCCTATGGAAAGAGGAGGAGAGGAACTAGAGTTATAATTGACACTGAAATTGTGGTGAGATAGGTAAGAGGAGAAACAGCAAAGCGCCCAACCTCAGAGGCCAAGGGGGTGAAGTTTTTTTTGTTTATTTGGAGAAGGAATGGGTGGTCAACTGTATCAAAGGCAGCGCTAAAGTCTAACAGTAATTGTACGGAGTAGTGGCCATTGGTTTTAGCATACAGTAAGTGGTAAGTGAGTTATAGGATAGCAGTTTCTTGGAAGTGTTGCGGTTGAAAGTCAGACTGAAGGGGATTAAACAGGAGCAAGAAGATGAGTCACACAGGTGGGGTAAAGCGAGGACAATGAGGAAGTATTGGGTTGCCCAGTGCATATTCTTAAGGGTTGCAAAAGATGTTAGTAGAGAGGGAGAGATCGAAGAAGTTAGTTAGAGAGTGTAAAATAGAGCAAGAGGGTGACTGTAGTAGTTGTAATGGAAAATGGTCCATGGGGCATGTGGTTAGGGGGGCATCATTAAAAGTTTAGCAACCTCCTCTATGGTAACAAGGGGAAAAAAAGTAAGTATTGAATATGTGGTAGACATGGCATGTTTTATATGGGAGAAATCTGGAAAGTGGGAATCTCATCACAAATTGCTTCAATCTTATTTTTTAAATGATTGCCAATCACCTGGGCATAGAGTGAGTTAGTGGGAGGAGGTAATGGAGTACGAAGTAGAGAGTTTAAGGTAGAAAGGACTGGATAGGAGGGTGTTGAAATAAGTCTATTTGGCAGTGTGGAGGCAGGAATTTATACAGGGTGAAGTCTCGTCAGGATTTAGTTTTATGCCACTGTCGCTGGCGTTGTGTGTTTTCCAAGGCTGTAGCAGCCTGGGCCTGATTCTGTGTGTAGTGGTGTGGGGAACAATTGTGTCCAAAGAATATGAGAGCGATCTGTTGTAGACAGAGGTGGCCAGGTCAACACAGTATAGAGGTGTAATTTTATTGTAGAGGTAATCTCCTGCAGAAAAAGTTTAAAGTTGTTAAGGCTTCTACAGGTAATTGCTTGTAGGTTGGAGGGATAGGAGATTGAAGAAATGAGACTGTGAAGCTAATAGGGTTGTGATTAGAGAGAGAAAAGGAGAGTTGGAGAGAATGCAAGGAGGGCACAGGTGGGAGAATATGAGACTAGGCTGACGAGCTGCGAGGTAGCTGGTGTGTTAGCATTACCAGGAATGTTGAAGATGCCAAGAATGATCCTGGGCATTTTAGAGGAGGGAAAGTAGGGTAGCCAGGCAAAGAAGTCATCAGGGAAGCTTGATACTGATCCAGGAAACTAAGAGATCACAGCAAGACTCAGAGAACTAGAGAAAAGAGACAAATACAGTGAACGTCAAAAGAGGAGAGGAAAAGAGAGTGAGATGACAGAAGGACCTGAAAGGTGCCTTGTGGGCATAGAAGGATTTAAACTCTAACTTCCTTTTGTCCACTGGGTCTGGGTAAGTTAGTTCAGAAGGGGACATCATGGGAGAGGACAACTATGAGATTTTAGTGGTTGAGATTACATCTACTTTAATGGCCAGATTCACACCAGGAATTGCACAGGAATGTGCTTGCGTTCCTGTGTGATTTGAGTGCAGAGTATTTTCAGCCTATTCATTTGAATGGGCTGATATCGCACTGCCCTGTACCAAAAGTAGTGCATGCACTACTTTTAAAAAAATGCACTGCCACAGAATCTGGTGCAGGCAAACGCACTGCTTTTGCCACCTGTTTTTGGGGTCCATTAGCATTGCATTGACTGCCGCTGCAGATCGCAAGTACAGTGGGTTTTGAATGCGATGAGAATGGGCTCTAACAAACTATGTTTAAGTTTTGAGAGACTGAATGACTGAGCCCTTAAGGAACTAACCATACAGCCATCTAGTAGCCTTATTGCTACCTGTAGGCTTGTCTGGGACTTATCTCACGTACACCAATGATACATTTGGTGCCAGTGCTAGCCGGCTGAAGACTTAGGACTAGTGTTGAGCGAACACGGACTGTATTATTCGGGTTCGTACCGAATAATTGGATTTTTGTTACCCGAACACGGACCCGAAAACTTTACTGTATGTTCGGGTTTAAAATCCGTGTTCGGTAATTGTATTTCCTGTTTTGTATGTAATGGCGCGCTTTTAATGGCGGGCTTTCAACAGCCAATCAACAAGCGTTTAACTGGTGTGCGCCATCACAGCCATGCCTACTAATGTATTAGTAGCTGTGATTGGCCATCTGAAGCATGTGACCATGTCTTTATAAGTTCGAGAGCCCCAGCGCGCTGCATCATTCTGCTGTAGTTTAGGGAGAGAGCACACATCATACGTGCTGGCTGCTGATTAGGGACAGACAGTGAAAAATTGTATTGTGTCCGAAAAGAATGCAGGGACAGGTCGGAGTGTAGGCAGGGAAAGTTATTTGAGCATTTTAGGGACAGGCTGGAGCGATTAGGCAGGGACAGTCTACATCGATTTTGATGTGTGGGGGGTGGTGCAGTGAACGATCTTTTTGAGCATTTTAGGGACAGGCTGCAGAGATTAGGCAGGGACAGTCTACATCGATTTTGCTGTGTGGGGGGTGGTGCAGTGAACGATCTTTTTGAGCATTTTAGGGACAGGCTGCAGAGATTAGGCAGGGACAGTCTACATCAATTTTGCTGTGTGGGGGGTGGTGCAGTGAACAATTTTTTGCCCTCACTTGAGCCCACTGAGGAGGAGGAGGAGGGAGAAAAAAATCTATTTTTATCAGTCTGTTGTGTGCAGCGTTCAGCTATATTTTACTACAGATTGCTGTTCTAATCTGCTATTTAAAAATTACAAATTTAAAGGGGATTTTTTTTAAGAGCACTTGCCATGCTCTTAACTACATTTTGCTGCCATTTGCAGCACTCTAGCCCTTTCCATTGGTGTTTTAGAGCCATTTTAGTGCCTGAAAGTTCGGGTCCCCATTGACTTCAATGGGGTTCGGTGTCCGGGTAAAGTTCGGAAAAAGTCCGGGACACGGACCCGGACTTTTTTTTCAAGTTCGGCCGAACCCGCCGAACACGGACATCCAGGTGTCCGCTCAACTCTACTTAGGACTAAAGACTTGCACTTTACAGCTGCTACACAGAGACCTTTATCTATAGCTTAGGCTAAGAGGTACCTCTCAGGGGACATTTTATCATATCCCAACCATTCTCCTGGAGTGTTCTCTAGACTATTATAGTATTATTATTCACATTGCAGTTAATGCTTATATGCACTGTTTATTGCTGGCTTTGCTCATTCAACACCATATTTGCAGCGTGTTAAGTAAAACACAGTAACTTTGACCATGGTAGAAGCTGTGAATCCATAATAAAACACAACTATGCACTACAAGAAAAAAACAATTTACTGCATATAACATACTGAATAAAAAAGTGTATTGGCTGAATACTATATTAGGATATGCTCTAACAAAGATCACATGGCTTTTGCTAACAATGAGACCCAGTTTTGCCCCAGGTCTCACCAAAGCTGAAAGTCATTATGGCATCTTCTTCTGTCCTGTGGTTCCTGACATTGAGACCTAATGCTTCCCATTAAACCTCCGTTTCTATTTTATCTCCCCAGCCCCACTGGTCTGTGCCTAGTGTGCCACTTTTATTTTTTTTTTTTGGTAGAAGGATGCAGGAGTGAAAGAAAAAGCACCCTTCAGGGCAAATAATAATTAAAGAGGGAGGAGAACATCAAAATTGGGTTTATATACCTCTTATTGTTTTAGTGGATTATTTTTTATTGTGGCATCTACAACCCTACACACAGCAGGCATTGGGAGCCCTGCCTACCTACCTGGTCCTCTATAGATGCTATGCAAGTAAGGTAAGGGCAGCAGAAGAGTGTGGAGGGCAGGGGTGGATTGGAGGGGAATAGTGGTAAGAGCAGCAGAAGTGTGGTGAGACCAGGAAAGGATGGGGGGAAGAGTCGTAAGAGCAGCAGAAGAGTGGTGAGGGCAGAGGTGGATGGGAGGAAAGGGTGACAAGGGCAGTAGAAGAGTGAGGAGGGTAGGGGTGGATGGGAGGGGGGGAGAGTGATAAGGGCAGCCAAAGGGTGATGAAGGCAGGCGTGAATCGGGGAAAGAGTGGTAAGCGCAGCAGAAGAGTGGTGAATGTGAGGGTAGATGGAGGGAAAGAGTGGTAAGTGCCATATAATAGTAGTGAGGGCAGGGGTGGGTGCAAGGGAAGAGTAGTAAGGCCAACAGAAGAATAGTGAGGTCGGGGTGCGTAGGGGGAAAAATGTTCAAGGGGGATGGCAGAGTGTTGAAGAAGTGGGGGGAAGTGTGTTTAGAACAGGGGTTATACAGTAGAGTGATAACAAAAGTGTGCAGAGTCAAATGGTGAGAGCAGAAAAGGTGGCAGAATATGAGGGTGCAGGAAAGAGTGTTTGGGGGGGGGCTTCTTAACTGTCACCAGTTCCCTAGTATTATCTACCCCCTTTAAAAGAAATGTTTACCACTATAGTGACTGGGGCAATATATATTCTCCCCAAGCGCAATATCTTCATGTACGTATATATGTGGTTTTTTTTGTCAAGATGTGTATTCCTATGACATTGAAGTCTATCTAATCTTTCATACTTTGATTATGTAAAATTATTTTATGTTGTATTACAAATCTACTGAAACAAAAGAGTGGGCTGGGCGTAGGGGGGGGGGGGACTGCAGAGTGGTAAGGTGGATAGGAAAAAATAGTGAGAGCAAGGGTAGGTCGGTGGGCATGAGGCAGAGTAGTGGTAGCGGGGAT
Organism: Pelophylax lessonae; assembly: GCF_965119305.1. Taxonomy (NCBI): domain Eukaryota; kingdom Metazoa; phylum Chordata; class Amphibia; order Anura; family Ranidae; genus Pelophylax; species Pelophylax lessonae. The sequence continues at coordinate 239,203,341 of NC_138768.1, read as the reverse complement.
TGAGTTTTGGGGGATTTGGTGCGATGAGGAGGGCTTGAAGAGTTGTAAGCAGGGGGCAGCAGAATAGGATTAGTAGGATTTTGTCGGGCGTGCAAGAGTGAGTTTGACATCTGCGTTCCTGAAAGGCCCCTTAAGCATGCAGTAATATTATGCACACTATTGGCCAGCCTGTACTGCCACTTCCTCTATCACCCATGCATGGGATCTCTTCACCATATTGTGGTGTCAAAAACATGGCAGCAAAATCCCACATATGCGCAGGGGTGGCTGCTCTTCACTGCTACAACTGCACATGGACGGGATATCGTCGCCACATTGCTGGCGGCCTTCCAGAGCACTGGAGTAAAACTCCATCCCATGCACCCAATATTTAATGCACATGTGTAGGCGGATATAGTATTTGCTACTGCACAGCCATGAAGAAATGCAAAAAAAAAAGAGTAAATAACACTCATAGAGAATTACTTGTATACATATTATCATACTAATAGACAGACCCCTCACACCATCTTGAAAATTCTAGGAGGGGAAACCTTTTCCTTAGAAAGTACATTTTTCAATTTAAACTAAGCAAACATTTATAATTTTTACCTTCTACCTTCTAAAGTAGTGATTACCCTATAAGCTTATTATGAACATGCATTATGATTTTCAAATTGAAACTAGGCAGAAAAATTCCATTTTTCTTCCTGTATTATAATATATCTATCTATCTATCTATCTATCTATCTATCTATCTATCTATCTATCTATCTATCTATCTATCTAAATATAGATAGATAGATAGATAGATAGATAGATAGATAGATAGATAGATAGATAGATAGATAGATAGATAGATAGATAGATAGATCTAGCTATATATATATATATATATATATATATATATATATATATATATATATATATATATATATATATATATTTATTTATATATATATATATATATATATATATATATTCAGTACAATAATATATATGTATATATATATATATATATATATATATATATATATATATATATATATATATATATATATATTGTATAAATTATCTGAGTTGAGGTGGCACAACAGCGGCTAGCTTTTCTGTTCTGAAGCATTCTAAGCATGTCTTGCTCAGGGAATGACACTCTGACTTCAGTGCAAGGCTGAAGAGGGATTTCTCTAAATTTTATTATATCAGAGGAAACCCTGCAGGAAGCGAGAAATGAAGAGAGATACTCAGCAGCATCATTAAAGTATTTCTGTCGTTCTTTTCAGGAATCATCAATTTCCTCCCTACCAACATAAATGCTGATTTAATAAATAAGTCAGCCTGTATCCCATAGTTAGCACTGCACGTTTATTTTCACTTTGTTGTGCAAGCGCCTATAATTAAAAAACCATGGGCAATATGACTTTGCTTTGTTGTTCTAATCTCATTTAACCTGTCAAGACCTCCCTATTGGCCAAGTAAGCCTGCTTGCAGACTGTGAGCAAACTTCCATAGTGGTTAAAAACACAGTGCTGCTTATAAAATGTGTAAATGTGCTCCATTCTTCAGCACTCCCCAGTATCAAGCTGGAGCAACAGTGCCTCCATGTGGCAGCACAGTATAATTACTGACTGACCATAAGCTTAGGGAAGGACAAACTGTATTTTTCCAGCCCTATAAAGTTTATATTTTGAAATTTATTGTTTATGTGCTGCTATTCACTGTAACTTAAATAATTAGAAACAGCAAGGCTTGAAAAAAGTTTACTTCAGCTATTATCACCTTTTGGCTATATAAGCAAGTTATTGGGCCATCGTGTAACTAACATCTGCTTGCTCTGTTTTGGTCATATATTGTATCAATTTGCATGCAAATATGGCATTTTCAATATTTTATATAATCTCAGTTTATAGACCATTAGTTTGTATTAAATGATCACAGTATTATTACATTTAACGAAGGTTCAACATTTAGCAACTCACATGGTTGATGAATAAAACAGGCACATCTAAGTATGCAGGCATCCGGGGTAAAGCTGTCCACATAGACCAAGGGTCCTCAAACTACAGCCCACGGGCCGCATCTGGCCCATCATCACCCTGAACCCGACCCGTTGGCCCACGGACCTCCGGCAATTGCAGAACCCTGGGGCGGACTGGGCTGACGTCACATCATCTGACCTAAAGCAGAGCGAGCCCGAGGCCTCAGCATTTAGAGCGGAGGAGGATTTAACTTCCTCCTCCTCCCTCGCTCTGCCCTGAGTGGTTTAGCTCCACCCACCTCCTCAATCATCTCAGGCAGCATGGTCAGAGGGGAAAGAACTGCTAGGACTCGAGGTCTGAGGTGAGGCTGACTGAGCACTGGGGATGGATCATGTGTGCCATGGGGAGCCAGGCACTGCAGAGAGACCCATACAAAGAGGAGGGGTTCATGCTGGGACTTGTAGTCCTTTACTTTTGGAGCATTTGACCCCCCCCCCATAAGGGAAGGACTACAGGTCCCAGCATTAACTCCTCAGAGCTGAGGATGCGATACCCCCCCCCCAACTAGTTAAGGACCACAGGCCCCAGCATGAACCCATGAGATCTAAGGGGTTCATGCTGGGACTAGTAGTCCTTCATCTTTGAGGGGGGGTTCACAGCTATAGATCTAAGGGATTCTTGATGGGATTTGTATTCCATCACTTTTGAAAGGCAAGAACTTCCTAAAAGTGAAGGACTGCAAGTTCCAGCATGAACCCCTCAGAGTTGAGGACGTGACACCCCCTCCTAACTAGTGAAGGACTACAAGTCCAAACATGAGCCCTGAAATTTAAGAATGTGACCCCCACCCCCAAAAGTGAAGGACTGCTAGTCCCAGCATGAACCCCTCAGAGCTGAGGACAGAACAGCCCCCCAACTAGTGAAGGACTTTAAGTCCCAGCATAAGCCCCTGAGACCTAAGAATGTGACCTCTTAGACCTCACGTGTTCATGCTGGGACTTGCAGTCATTCACTAGTTGGGGGGGTCAGGTCTTCAGCTCTGAGGGGTTCATACAGGGACTTGTCTGCACTGCTTGCACTTTAGTTCCTGAGGCCATGGTGGTACAAGGCCCCCAGGGGAAATTAATTGTTTACCAGAGCACGCAGGTATTTAATGTGCATATCTGGTGTATATAACAGAGCATCTCATTAGCCAAAAGCAGGCCCATACTTCCCATTGAAATACTTATAAGGTTATGTTGATTAAAATTGTTCTTCATTTTAAATATTGTATTGTTTTTCCTGTTTTTGTGCACTACAAATAAAATATGTGCATAGGAATTTGTTCATATTTTTTTCAAACCATAGTCCAGCCCCCAACAGTGTCTGAGGGACAGTGAACTGGCCGCCTGTTTAAAAAGTTTGAGGACCCCTGGCATAGACCATCCTCCTCACCACCGGCTCTCACCGCCATCAGTCTACAGTCATGACAGGGAAGTCTACCCTGCAGTAGAGCGATCTGAAAGCGAGGCTTGAAGCTCTTGTGGATCGCAGTGTGGAAGGGATGATTTCGATAGCGGTGAGGAGGATGGCCTATGTGGACAGTTTTACCCCAGATGCCTGCATACTTAGGTGTGTCTTTTTTTAAACATTAACCATGTGAGTTGCTAAATGTTGCACCTTCATTAAATGTAACCATATTACTACACTTAGAGGCACCTCTCTTCTCTTTTATACTTAGTTGTGACATGACGCTACTTGTATATCGAGACATCGCATGTTTATCAAGTCAAAATTTATAAAAAAAAATTTGCTTGTCTTGCAAAACACTCTCAAACCAAGTTACTCTCTATCCAAGGTTTTACTGTATTGGTGAATTCTATAAGGGGGTATAGAAACACTCTCATTTCCAAGTTAAACTGATATGATTAATACACATAATATTGAAGTTATTATAAGCTATTTTACCTTTAAACTTTAATCAGAATACACCAAAAATGTAGACATCACTTTGGGTTTGGCTGATTAAAGAAGTCTGAACAAAGCTTGAGATGAAATCTTGGGTATCCCCAGCTGTGTTCTTAGCAGGAGCATTTAGAGCGGGGGTCAGCAACCTGTAAATCGTGATCTGCCAGTATATCGAGAACAGGTGACTAATAGATCGTGGTCTAGGCTTGCTGACCCGTGGTCCCAGAACATCAAACAGAGTGCAAGGCAGAGGGACTACTTGTAAAGTTGGAGCTGTAGTAGGGAGCAAGAGCCACATAAGCCAATGCCTCCTCTGTAGTGCTGGCTCCTGTCTCATGTGTATTGATACCAACTGCACTCCACCTCTTATCACGACTAGCGGTCTGCAGAGTGGTGCCAGCAGCAGCAAATAAGAGATCTTCAGGTCAGTGTGAAGCAATAAACTGGGCAGAATAGTGTATGGCTGATTTCACACAGATGTACTGCAGTTTATCCACACCATGGGTGCAGTGCACCTGCAGCTTTTCTGAGGGTTTGCTGTGCTTATCCATAGCCTTCAATTATATCATGCGGGTTTGGAGCATTTTCTGAATGCAGGAGTTTTGGTGCTTTTTCAGAAAGTGCACCACACCCGGGGGATATAATAGAAGTCTATGGCAAAGCGCAGCTAACTCAGGAAAGTTGCAGATGCACTGTGCTGCACCCACAGTGCAGGTAAACCGCGGCACATCAGTGCGAAAGCAGCCTTATTTTCAGTTTGGGGTTTGTAAAACCCCATGGTTAAGATGTGTTTTTACCATCCCCACCCCAACGGCACCCGCTTTAGCTGAAGTGGCCAGGGGTGTATGAATGTCTCAGCTGCAGCAGGAGTTATACGCTTAGTCATGGTTAGTCGGTGTAGCACCTGCCAAGCATGACCCATTCAAGTGAAGGAGGCCGCTCTGCAAGTTCCCTGCAACCTTGTGTAGTACAGTAAACAGGGGGTTAAAGCAGGCAGCGTTGTGTTGCTTTCTTACCACCTGCTTTAACCCCTTGGACCCAGCAGAAGCATACAGTTGTGGGGCATTTGCAAAGTGGCCCCATATACTTGAATGGGTCGCAATTGGCAGAAGGTAGCACCCACCAAAAGCAACAGGGGGCTTAATTCATGCTGTGGCATGTGTACATTTTTGGCTGCCTCAGCACTTAAAGGGGGTATGGATTGCGGGCATTAAACTCATCCGCTGGGTTTTACCAACCCCCAACTTTATGTGTGAACGAGCCCTAGGGGTGCCACTGCGGAATGCAACTAAGAGCTCATTCGCAAGTGCAGTAGACACTGCTGCTTTTCTGAAAAGCGATCTGAGTGTTTGACGGGTAGTGAGGAGGCGATATGTTGCCTCCTCACCACCTGATTTAAACCCATGATTGCCGTACAATGCACGCGATTATGACATGGTAGTATGGCAATTAGATGTTTAAATCAGGTATGGGAAAGTGCCCGGTTATCTTTGACTTCTCCCATATTGTTCAGGTAGATCTCCACCTCTTTAAGATTGCCTTCCCCTGATTTAGAGGGTCCTGGTAGACTTGGGGCAACTCTAAACACACAGATTACAATGTTGAGAGACTGGTAGGATACCATGAAGAAGACTTTGGATCAAATCTAAGACTAATATAATCTTAGTCTAACATAATCCAAACAAAAAAGGAATCGGTCTAAAAATTTTGATGACAAAATAAATAATGGCTGGGATGGAAAAAAAAAACTATAATGCATACAATGTACAAACTGTATATGTCAAATATGGCTCAGGGCACTCAGAACAAGACTTGGGGCATGTGCCTGGTCTACTAACAACCCTAGCTCTTTGTTTTTTTCATCTACAGAGCAGAACCAGGTAAGAAAATGTTCACATGTTCAAATGGTAACATCTTGTCAATGTGTTCAGTACTTCAGTTTCTTCTATCTCTTTGGGACACTATTTTTAAGATCTTTGTTTCAATTTCTGAACATGCACACCTTTTGATGCCACTTTTTAGGGGTTACCTCTCTTCTTGTTCAATGTTTTTTTTCATTATTTATATTATAGTGTAGGTAGTAGAGATGCAGGAACAATGAAAAAAGTAGAATTGATCCCAGCAGGTATACAGGAGGAGATGCAGAAACTAACACCAATATAATATATAAGGACAAGGACATATAGCACACACAGACGTGGATTTATCATTACAGATATAGGTATAGTGCAGAGACTGTTGACATATACAAAAGGGTAAAAAAAAAAAAAAAAGCATGATCTGACTAGCTACAGAAGACGCCATGATTGGACGGCGAAACGCGTGTAGCGATTGGCTGAGCGGACTTGACGTCACTTCCGGCCGGTGAAGTGCACGCTGTGGGAGCATCGAACCACCTAGCCGTGACCTATTTGCCTATACTTTTAATATGTTTATAAGTAGTTTCTTTTGTCTACAATAAATTTTGCTTAAACGTACTTCACTATGGATGGCCTTTCTTTTCCATGAGGGGACTCGGGATATGTTTAAAGGACCATCAATAAGGACCTCTCCTACACAAGTGCGATTTCCAGGCTGCCAGAAAAGGCTGTGACTACACTGCAGGATATTACTGAATGCCTCATACCGAGCGTATTGTGGTAAGTAGAAAACCACAAGGGGATCACCCCCACTCATGCATACAGTGAAGCACAGGAGCACCTTATCTGCACTTGATGGACACTTTATATGGACTATTTGATTTAATATACATGAATTTGATATTGTATTTATGAATTTGGAGTATATTTATTGCGTGATCTTGTGAGATTTTGCACAGTATATACTTTGCACATGTTTGCACATTTGCACTAGTTCACATATTTGCAGCGCTGCAACATTGGGTTCACATTACTTTAAAGGCACTAGCACTTTAATTTGCAGCAAGCAACTATTCATTGCACAGGCACTTTTCTAATTTATTTATTTATTTGCATAATACCATAAGCGCGAGGCTATACCGATATACATAGTGCAGAGACTGTTGACATATACAAAAGGGTAAAAAAAAAAAAAAGCATGATCTGACTAATACCTATTGCTAAAATATCACTTTGCAATGAACTGACCCTTTAAGCCCTATGTTGTCTAGTAAAAGACTCCAGACTCTGCATGTGAGAAATTATAGATGTAAGATGAAAAATTGCTAGCGGGTAGTTTTTTTTGGAAGAGACTCTGTGCCTAATTCTGCCTTAAATGCCTTTTCCCTGCTGCTAGCAATTTATTTCCTACTTGCACAACAGACCCACATGCGCAGTTCAATGTACAAACTTGGCGTACTGGGAAAAAGCACCAGGTGCTGGAACGAAGTAGCGTCAGATTCCGTACCCAAAAAAGGGTGATGCAGTGGCAGGGGGAGTGTGGATATGCATCACTGGCAGATGGCAGTATGGGAGGAAAAATTTCCATCATGAAAATATCATTTTGACCACTTTTATATTTGGTTCCAGTTTAATTTCTATGAATAACTTCAGACAGTCCCAGCCAACAGATCTTAAAGTAGAACTATGGGGAGAACTTTTTTTTTTTTCATTTTAGATAAATGAAATGAGTAAAGAAGGGTTATAACCCCTGTCAAATTTTATTTTGCCATCTGTGTCCCATGGCAGACATTTTGCTTCACTTCCTGTCCTATAGCCAAACAGGAAGTGAGAGGAAATCCCTGAAAATTAAGGGAATTCTTTGGGGACCCCCCAGGCCACAAGAACTAGTGTCTCCACTGGAAGATTTCCACACTATTACCATTTTGGGGACAACCCAAAAATTGGAATTTTCTTAATCTCCCTAATGGGGACCCAGAAAGCATTAAAATCTGACAGATATTCTAATCCCTCCCCACTCTATCGAAAACTAAAAAAAAAAAAAAAAGTTTTGCCTTTAGTTTTACTTTAAGGTTGGACAGATTAGAAAACCCTGATAGATCACTGTTATCTCCCAAAGGATGAGCCAGATCTAGGATTGCCTGTAGTGTGTAAGCCATCCCGGCTATTCTCCTCTCATATACCTTTGCATGCCTCCCTTGCAGCACTGGGGTCCTTGGTATGAATTATGGGCAGGATACTATCTGCTTAGGTAATGAAAAACAAAATATCTCTCTCCTATACGGCTATATGAATGTAATGAATTGGAGCAGAGGGGGGGGAAACAAAAGATCACCCCCTAGAAATGCTCTCTATACCACCTATTGCCCTATTGGGGGCTAATATAGTCCGTTGACAAAATTAATAAATATGCAAAAATAGAGGAGATAGGAAATTCTCCCCAGACAAGGGTCAACAATGGACACCAAATGTATTCAAAGGAAAAACGTTATTAGTTACATAGTTACATAGTTACATAGTAGGTGAGGTTGAATAAAGACAATAGTCCATCCAGTTCAACCTGTATAGGTGTGTGTGGCTGTAATCATCTCACATACCCCTGAATGTTCTGATCCTTGAGATGTAAGTCTAAGAGTCTTTTGAAAGCCACCATACTACCCGCAGAAACCACCTCTTGTGGTAGAGAATTCCACAATCTTGTAGCCCTAACAGTAAAGAACCCCCCACGTTGCCTGAGGTTAAAACGCTTCTCCTCTAATCGCATTGTATGCCCTCGAGTCCTCATGCAATCCCTTCGAATGAACAGCTTTTTTTCTAAGCTGGGATCCCCATTAAGATATTTATAAATTGCTATCATGTCCCCCCTCAGACGTCTCTTCTCCAGGGAGAATAAATCGAGCGATTGTAGACGCTCTTCATAGTCAAGGTCCTCCAATCCCCTAATTAGTTTAGTTGCCCTTCTCTGGACTCTCTCCAGCTCCAACACATCCCTCCTGAGGACTGGCGACCAGAACTGGACAGAATACTCCAGATGCGTTCGGACCAGAGTTTTATAAAGTGGAAGGATTATAGTCTTATCTCTGGAATACATCCCTTTCTTTATGCATGCTAATATTCTGCTGGCTTTGGCAGCTGCCGTTTGACATTGCATGCTGTTGCCTAATCTATCATCAACCAAGACTCCCAGATCCTTCTCCATTTTTGATTCTCCCAAGGGTTCCCCTCCTAACGTGTATTGTGTTTTTATGTTTTTAGTCCCCAAGTGCAAAACCTTACACTTCTCCACGTTAAACCTCATTTGCCATGTCGTTGCCCACTCTGTAATTTTGTCCAGGTCATTCTGTAAGATATCTGCTTCATGCTGTGCAGTTATTGCCCTGGCCAATTTTGTGTCATCTGCAAAAACTGATATCGAACTACTGATCCCGACCTCAATGTTGTTTATGAATAAATTGAACAAGGTTGGTCCCAGGACTGAGCCCTGGGGCACCCCGCTTACTACCTCAGACCAGTCTGAGTATGCGCTGTTTATTACCACCCTTTGGACACGCCCTTTAAGCCAATTCCGTATCCAAGAGCAAACCCTGCTGTCGATACCTGCAGACCTTATTTTATAAATTAAGCGCTTGTGGGGAACTGTATCAAACGCCTTAGCGAAATCCAAGTACACCACATCCACTGGTCTCCCCCTATCTAGCTCACAGCTCACCTCCTCGTAGAATGTTAATAGATTGGTTTGACAAGAACGCCCATTTGTAAACCCGTGCTGATTACTGCTGATGATGTTGTTGTCTTTAGCAAACTCTACGATATAGTCCCTTACCATCCCCTCCAGAAGTTTACATACTATTGATGTCAAACTGACAGGCCTATAATTTCCCGGGATATGCCTCTGGCCCTTTTTGAATATCGGAATCACGTTAGCTTTCTTCCAATCCCCTGGTACATCTCCTGTCCTAATACTGTCAGCAAAGATCAGGAACAGTGGTCTGGATATAACCTTACTGAGTTCCTTGAGTACTCTCGGATGTACGCCATCCGGGCCTGGTGATTTGTTTGTGTTAAGTTTATCCAGCCTTTCCCTGATTTCACCCTCTGTTAGCCATAGTGGCAAGTCCTGTGTATTACTACTAACCATACAGTCATGGTCAGTGTACCCCTCCGTTTCCTGTGTAAAGACTGACGAGAAAAAAGCATTCAGCACGGTTGCTTTTTCAGTGTCCTCTGTAACCATCCTCCCATCATCGTTAATTATGTGTGCAATATGCTCTGCTAGTTTTTTTGCTGTTGATATATTTAAAGAATTTCTTTGGTTTTTTTTTACTATCCTCCGCTATTTGTCTCTCAAAGTTGATTTTAGCCATCTTGATTTCTTGTTTACTTTTCTTATTTGCCTCCTTGTATTGCTCGAAAGTCGATACTGTGCCCTCTGATTTATACTTCTTGAAGGCCATACTTATTGATTGAAAAATTCGGCATGCATAGACTCCCAGAACCATACAAACTCTCAACAACCCAAACCAACCCAACAACCCCCCAGACCTGTGAATAGATCAAAATTGTGAAATTGATGAAAAAAGGGAGGGGGGATTCACTTGTCCCTGATAATTTATTCCACAGGGGTAAGTGGTTGGGCCAAACATGGATCCACAGCATTCAGAGATTCAGTTCAACATATGGACCAATATTCCAGGTAGACTGCACAGGAAATATTCCCTATAGTAGAAATAGACCTGAAAGAACACACAGTCCAGCAGTAATGGAGTAATTGGCATAGACCGGTATGTTGGAGGTTAGTTGTGCAACTGTTAAGTGTAGTAGCAGAGTTCTCTGTATGATCGATATGTAAAGCACAATACCTCCTTGGAATGAAACGGTCTGTCACATCCTCCTGGCGCTGTGGTCATGGGATCCGGGTGTTCGGCGTGGGTCTGCACAGCTGCGGCGTCCTTGCCTTGCTTGGAGGCTTCCAGCTGACTCCTGTGCTCCTGTGCTTGTACTGAGCATGTGCAGGAGGGCCAAGCGGCAGGCCGTCACTTCAAACTGCCTTCCTTGACGGTTTCCTGCTCAAGCAGATAGGCTTACTAACACCGGAATCCCTCATTCGTGTAGTAAAGATGACGCGTTTCGCCAGCCAATGGACACTGGTTTCATCAGATCAGGCTTACAGAATATTTCCTGTGCAGTCTACCTGGAATATTGGTCCATATTAATTATCAGGGACTGCGCCCCACTTCACAAGTGGATCCCCCCTCCCTTTTTTCATCAATTTCACAATTTTGATCTATTCACAGGTCTGGGGGATTGTTGGGTTGATTACTGCAGTTATCCCTCAAGTTGTTTGCTGTTTTTATGTACATTTTTTTACTGTTGAGAGTTTGTATGGTTCTGGGAGTCTATGCATGCCACATTTTTCAATCAATACAGTTTTTCCTTTGAATACATTTTTGTGTCCATTGTTGACCCTTGTCTGAGGAGAATTTCCTATCTCCTCTATTTTTGCATACTATCTGCATAGGCCCTGTTCACACCTGAGCGTTTTTCAGCTCATAAAACGCTCATCTGTGAAAATCCAAAACGCCCAACAATCAAAATCCCATTCATTTCAATGGCCCCTGTTCCCATCTGAGCGCTTTGTCCCCTGAAGCAAAATGCCTGTAGCTCAAAAAAGTACAGGAGCTTCTTTTTGGGCTCATCAAGAGCTGTTCTTGACCCATAAGAATGCATTAAAATGCCGTTATCGGCGTTTCACCGGCGTTTCACAGGCGTTTCACAGGCGTTTTTCAAACACACAGATGGTCTCCACCCCTTTTAACACACCCATTTTTTACATAAATCAAAATGCTTGCAAAAAACGCCCCAAAAAAAAGCTCATAAAACGTCCTAAAAACGCCCATAAAATGCCCGACAAATGCCAGAGAAATGCCCAAAAAATGCCCACAGAAACGCCCAAAAAACACCTGAAAACGATAAGCTCAGGTGTGAATGCAGCCTTAGAGTTTGTATGTTCTCCTTGTGCTTTTGTGTGTTTCCTCCAAACTCATGCTGGTAGGTAATTGCTTACTGTCTAAATTGGCCCTAATATGTGTGATAGGGACATTAGAGTGTAAGCTCCACGTGTGCAGGTACTGATGTGAATCTACATTGCTGTGTAAATTGATGGTGCTATATAAATATCTATAATAAATAAAATAAAAAAATATCATGACTTGTAAGACTTAACTGTTTATGCTTAGGGCTGGAGCTAAAAAAAAATAGCAGAAGGTCAGATTGTGCAAGCACTTGTAACCATCCTTGGATATCTAGGTCAGCTAAAAGATTTGCCAGAGCTGATATGGAATGAGTCTAGGTAAAGTGTTTATAAGGATACTGTCTTTCTACAACATCTTTATTCTACCTTTTCATTGCTGTACATATGTTTTCTGATAATCCGCTAAGGGCATATGCTGCATAAAAACCATTTTATGGCTCTTGGCATCGAAGGATTTGAATCAACCAGTTAAGAGGAGAAACATCCTATCTTTTACTTTCATCACAAAGGTTATCCACTTGTTATCAAGGTTATCCAGTGTCGAGATTTACTACTCCTATCGTGCTGTACTTGGATTTTGCCATAAAACTGGAGTACTCTTGTAAAAATGTCTCACTTGTCTCCTGGGAGCTGCACTGCTGTTCACTGCGGTCTTCACCTTTCATTAAAAGCATAATAAATGATGTCACGGTGGCAGGAAGGGGGTGAAAGTGCCCAGTAGGCAAGTGGTTAAAACAGTCAATTGATCAATTTATTTTTTAGTAGGTATAGAAATACAAAAACTAATAATTTAGTCCAGGTCGTTTTTTTTTTTTTTTTATCACATAAAACGTTTTCTCTACTTTTGTGCAGAAATGCTTGCAATATACATTCAATTCCACTCTTCCTTTTGGGACAACTATTATGTGAAAGTAAGCAATGCTTCACCTTCCAAAAACAAATTTTGAGCAGACTGCCACATCTCAATAGAGACATGAAAAATACATTTTTTTTTTTCTATTACGTGAAAGAGCTTGTAATAGTTATGTCTGTAAACCTCACACCTGTACTGTATTTGACATTTATGTAATGTTGCTCTGCAGCTTACTGCTGTGTGTTCCTATTGGAGGCAACAAAAATAGTTGTTTTTTTTTTTTCATTTTATAGGAATAATGTTAAAAAAAAAAGCTACATTTTTGTTTAAAACAAATCCTGTTATGCTGCTTTAGTCTGAATTTTTCTGTACTAACATCCCTTTACATATTTAGCCAAAAACGTTATTAAAAAGTTTCACAAAAGTTAAAGCGGAGTTCCATCCTGGTTATACATTTTTTAATAAAAATACCCCCAGGACAGTCAGGGCTAGCACATTCCACAATGGCTAGCCTCTGATCTGTCCCGGGTTGCACTTACCTTTTGGGAGAAATACTTACCTTGAAAATGTCTTGTCCAGTGCTGCCATCTCAGGTGTGGGCAGCTTGAAGCCAGCGCGATCCTCTTCCGCGTCCTCTTCCGTCCTCTTCCTTCTTCTTCGGTCCCACGATGCACTGCACTGGCCCCGACGTCACTTCCGGTGCATGCGCGTCATCCCTCCACAGCTTCTGGGCATGCCCAGAAGCTGTTTAGAAGGGAATGACGCTCGCGCCCCGGAACTGACGTCGGGGCCGGTGCAGGCGCAATGATTCCTGGGAGCGATGACGTTCAGCTCCCAGGAATCATTGCAAAAGCCAGGAAGTGACGAATCGCCGTGGCCGCCGAGGGGAGGAAGAAGGAAGTAAGGTGAGTATATTAAAAAAAATAAGTAAAAAAAAATTGCGATTATCCTTTTTTTTTTCAGGTGACCCGGAGCGAGAAGATGGAGGTAAGTATAAATTTAGGGTGGAACTCCGCTTTAAATTATGAAAACTAGCATATCCCTCTTGGCACAGAAAAAAACGGTAGTGATAGATACAATCCAGTATATGGCACATCAGAGTGGGGACAACAAACTGGCTGGGGTGTAAAAACTCCATTTCATTGTGAGCTGCATCAGCATTCATAGGTGTGCCTGGTGTGCCTGGTGTGCCTGAGCACACCCTAATCATTCTATGGGGCGCAGATTCCCCCTGTTTGGACCCTAAAAATATTGTAAAAAAAATAATAAAAATGAATAAAACTAAAAAATAATTTTAAAAAAATTGATAAAAAAACTACAGTCACCATCCACTGCCCTACTGACACCAATCTCTGCCTACGGGCACTGTCAGTATATACATATGCACACACACATATGTGTTTGAGCTTTGGGGTGCACACCCTAATGCCATAGGCTGCGCACACCTATGTCAGCATTATAATTGCCCTCAAAAGACTGGTTCTATAAGATTAGATGTCCAGAGAATCCCACTCCTCCTTACATCAGATGTCAATAGCCATGTACAGGTGAATGTCACATTGGAAGATAACAAAACCATCTCATCCTAAACATACAACATCTATGCAATATTAAAGTGGTAGTCCTCAACCAACTGTGCCCTGAGGGGTAGGATGATGGTGTGCAGAAAGCACAGGGAGCAGTGTTTGGGGCAATCCATATGTGGTAGATAATATAGGGGTCATAGTCTCACAAAGTATAATGCAGATCTACTATGCGTATACTGTTCTTAAAAGGCTATGAAAACAGATTCTACAAAACTGAAAAAAATTTCCAATACCAAACAAAAAACACCATGCTTCCATACTTAGGCTAGCCTAGAAAGGACCCTAAAGTCTCCGCCAAAGCATTCACGGGGAATTGGTATGAGAACAAGAACGGGGAAGAAAAACAGAAAATAAAGGAAATGAAGAGAAGAGATATGCGGCCAATCACCACGTCCCAGACTACCAACCCCCAGGCCACCCCACCCACTAAGGAAATTGGAGGTATCCAATCCAGGGGTTCCAGACTTTTTGAAACCAAAGTTGTTTTTCCCAGAGGATACTGGCCAATTTTTCATTATTCATGATCCAAGAGATCTTGTGTGTGACTAGCGTAAGGTAATCACAGGATATTTCGTATTGAACCATGTTCTGTTAGATTTGGAGCATTAATTATTCATTGATTACATTGTCTGCCTGGTTAACAACTGCTTGGATGTCAACAACATAGGGAATGCATTGTTTTCAGTAAGTCAGTGACAGTCACTGTATTGAAAAACCTAATGTTGGCATTCTAACTTGTGCTGACCATAAATTTGACCCAAATATCTGATTCTTTTTCAATTTTTATTATTGATCACTGAATTTTAGCACGGCAAACCTGCAATAATGGTGTGGGTGCTGGATAACCCATTATTATTGTAAAAGTTTTGGAGCTGTCGATGGTGAGAGGACAGGGAGCCCTGATTTCATAGGAAGAAATTAGTGTAGGTGATTTCCAGAACTGCGCTTGAGTTTAATGTGGTCTAATGTGGTGGGGTAGTAAAATCTTCCAAATTTACAGAACTTTATTGAAACCAGCAGTCATTTTAATAACTAATATCTGCGTTTTGTGTTTTTTATTTAGTTTAGTTTAGGGTTTATTTGATGGAAGCAGGCACTTGTTGCTTTCTGTCCTTTACTGAGATGCCTTAATACCCTTATGCATTGTTGTAAAAGTGAAAGTATATATGGATTAAGTAGGGTTTGGTAAGATTTTGCTTCGCTTTCTGTCCTGGAGCAGGAAATGAAAATAAATCTTCTCCACAATAAAATAAATCCTCTCTAACACATTTTTCTGCTCTATTTGTGTTCTGTAACAACCCAGTTTATTTTTTTAAATCAGAATAAAGTTTATTAACAACTTTTAACAGTACAATAAACAAGGCAAATTCCAGAGTATTACATTATACAATACTTGAATACAAAGTAGAATAATTTTCTTGTACAAAGACAAAGCAGGTTTTTAAAACCAATTGAACCTGAGATGTCATTAGTCATTATATCTCACAGTGTATGCATCCCTAGGTATGATTTAAGAAGACATTCTCATCATATCTCTTCCCCAGTACATTAAATTAAACTCACTCCAAGGGGACAAACAGAGCAGTTGAGTTCCCAGTTAATAGTTAAAGTTAATAGCCTATCAAGAATTAGGTCCAATGGAGCCAAGCCAGGGGTAGCTAGCCAGCATCCCCAGATCTTAATGGACTGGGTCGGGTTACCTCTATGCTGATATATCAAGCGCTCATATCTCAAAGTTAATTCCATGTTGACTAACCACATCTCTAAAGTTGGAGAGGTTTAAGAGATCCAATAATGCAAGATCAGCTTTCGAGCTTGGAACAGTGCTCTGGACACCGCCTCTTTGACATATATGTACGTTATAACCTCATCTAGTATACCCCATAAGCAAGGTTTAGAGTCAGAGAGATGGTTACTTGAAAAGTATTGTTAATGGTCTTTACTATGCCAGTCCAAAAGTGGTACAACTTTGGGCACCGCCAAAAGAGATGTATCAGGTCCCCCTTAGCTCCCTTGCATCTCGTACACAATGGGTATGGGCAGAGTCTAAGAGTAAACAATTTAAGTGGGGTATGATGAGCCCGCAATAATATATATAGTTGGGACAGTCTTTGGGTTACATTTAAAGAACAGCCATGGACAGATTCCAGGGCCTCCGACCACTGATCCCCATCTATATCACCCACATCCTCCACCCATTTTTCCATAGCCATGTTGGTAAAGTTCTCTAGGTACTCTGGCAGCAGCATCACATAGCACCTGGAGATTAACCCTTTAGTGGATGTGGATTGCTGCATCATTGAAAAGAAGAGTGGGAGATAACACCGCCTGCTCTAAGGATGCTTGCGCTTTAATGGCGAGCTGCAATTGAAGGTAGGGGGAAGTACATTTTGTTTGACAATTCATATCTTGCTTGCATCTGGGCAAATGGGAGCAACCTGCTATTGCTTAAAATGTGACGGAGGTGAGTAACACCATATGTTAGCCACCGAGCTGCACATTGCAGCTTTGCCAGTTCCGGGTAAGTATTGTTATTCCAGATGGGGCTGTAACTAGTAAATCCTGACACTCTTTGTAGTTGTTCTGCTTTGAACCAAACCTTATGTAGTAGCCTATACGTGGAGTACCTTTTGTTGGACTTTAAGAAGAGCTGGGCCTCAAGGGCTCCTGGGAGAGTCTGAGCCTATACACAGTGTAAAGCCACAGCTAATGTGGAATCAGTGTGTGTTTCCCCCTCGGCCGATACATCATTCGTGCTGTTTAGCAGCTACTGCAGCTGGGTTGCCAGCTGGTTCGGGAAAGCTAGGCCCCAGGGCCGGCGTTAGGGGGGGCAACCTGGGCAACTGCCCAGGGCCCCGAATGTCCAGGGGCCCCAGGCCCCGTGTCACTGTCAGCAGCGGGCTCAGGGCTCGAGTCCTGCGGGAACGCATGGGAACGGCGTCCCTGTACTTATTCTACAACAGGAACGCCGTTCCCGTTCCCCCTGAGCCCCGACACGATCCCAGCGCCACCTCCTGCTCTGGGATGGCGGGTCGGTAAGCCCAGATTGCGGGTCCCCGACCCGCCATCCCCGAGCATCGCTGTAAACATAGCCGGAGGCACTACAGGAAGCAGAGCAGATGCTTCCTGTATAGCGCCGGCTTCTGTCACAGGCGGAGTGATATCAAATGTACTCCACCTCCGCCTGTGACAGGGCATAGGAGCCATAGAGGAAACATCGACTCTGCAGATGGGAGGGAGGTAAGGAGAGACATGAGAGGACAGAGACACGAGAGAACAAGAAAGAGAGACATGAGAGGACAGAGACACGAGAGAACAAGAAAGAGGGACATGAGAGGACAGAGACACGAGAGAACAAGAGAGAGGGACATGAGAGGACAGAGACATGAGAGAACAAGAGAGAGAGAACAAGAGAGAGACATGAGAGGACAAGAGAGAGACATGAGAGGACGAGAGAGAGACATGAGAGGACGAGAGAGACATGAGAGGACAAGAGAGAGACATGAGAGAGAGACATGAGAGGACAAGAGAGAGAGACATGAGAGGACAAGAGAGAGAGAGACATGAGAGGACAAGAGAGAGAGACATGAGAGGACAAGAGAGAGAGAGAGACATGAGAGGACAAGAGAGAGAGACATGAGAGGACAAGAGAGAGAGACATGAGAGGACAAGAGAGAGAGACATGAGAGGACAAGAGAGAGAGAGAGACATGAGAGAGAAAGACATGTGAAGAGAGAGACGTGTGAAGAGAGAGACATGTGAAGAGAGAGACATGAGAGGAGAGAGACATGAAAGGAGAGAGACATGAGAGGAGAGAGAGACACGAGGAGAGAGAGACACAAGAGAGTGAGACATGAGAGGACAATAGAGAGAGAGACATGAGAGGAGAGAGACATGAGAGGAGAGAGACATGAGAGGAGAGAGACACGACTGAGAGGAGAGACATTAGAGAGACATGAGAGAGAGAGAGAGACATGAGAGAGAGAGAGACATGAGAGAGAGAGAGACATGAGAGAGAGGAGAGACATGAGAGAGACATGAGAGGAGAGAGACATGAGAGAGAGAGAAAGAGAGAGATGAAAGAGAGAGACATGAGAGAGAGAGACATGAGAGGAGAGACATGAGAGGAGAGAGACATGACAGAGAGGAGAGACACATGAGAGGAGAGAGACACGACTGAGAGGAGAGACATGAGAGAGAGAGAGGCATGAGAGAGAAAGAGACATGAGAGATATATGAGATAAGAGAGACATGAGAGAGAGAGAGACATGAGAGGAGAGAGACATGACAGGGAGAGAGAGACATGACAGGGAGAGAGAGACATGGGAGAGAGAGACATGAGAGAGAGAGAGAGAGAGACAGAGAGAGAGAGAGAGAGACATGAGAGAGAAAGAGAGAGACATGAGAGAGAGAGAGAGAGAGACATGAGAGAGAGAGAGACATGAGAGAGAGAGAGACATGAGAGAGAGAGAGAGAGAGACATGATAGAGAGACATGAGAGAGAAAGAGACACGAGAGAGAGAGACATGAGAGAGAGAGACATGAGAGAGAGAGAGAGAAACATGAGAGAGAGAGAGACATGAGAGAGAGAGAGAGACATGAGAGAGAGAGACATGAGAGAGAGAGAGACAAGAGAGAGAGAGAGACATGAGAGAGAGAGACACATGAGAGAGAGAGACATGAGAGAGACATGAGCGAGAGAGACATGAGAGAGAGAGACATGAGAGACAGAGAGAGAGACATGAGAGCGAGAGAGAGACATGAGAGAGAGAGACATCAGAGACAGAGAGGTATTGATATATTGATTTTGTTATATTTTATTTATTCTATTTAATGTTATTTTATTAAAGCATATTTTCATGTAGTTGTATGTTTTATTTGGCTAAATTGATTAAATGCACCTATATTTTTGGTAGAATATCAAAAAATTTGGGGCCCCACTTTTAGGTTTGCCCAGGGCCACACTTTGTCTAAAACCAGCCCTGCTAGGCCCCCAGTATCCTTGGACCTCTGGAGCTGCTCCAGCCTGACTCTAGCAGGACACGCTTTTCATAGCAGAGAGCATAATATGGAATTTACCACTAGAAAATTTTTAAGGGGCATAACCACAGGTGTATTGTGGAAGAAATAGAGCAGCTAGGGCATTAAGATCATGTTTGCTAAATTAGCTCTACCTGCTGCTGACAGCAGTAGTTTAGACCAGAATTTCACCTTATCCCTAAACCCTAACAGCAGGGGAAATTTGTTCAAACGGCAATAGTCCACAATCTCAGCCGAGACATTCATAAATATCTGAACTGCCCCACTATAGGCACTGGGCAGAAAGAAGATAACTGGGGGTAAGGAGCTCCATCCAGTGGCAACAGGGCTGACTTGGTCCAGTTAATAGTCAAGCCTGAATAAATGTCAAATTCAGTGACTGTGTCCATTACAGCTTGCAAAGAGGGGCCTGTGTTTCCCATCAAAAGCAGCATGTTATCTGCATACAACATGATCTTTTCCTGGAGTGCACCATATATAAAGCCCTCAACCAGAGAGCTGGTCCAAATTTTAGCCGCCAGAGGTTCTATTGCAAGGGCAAATAGGAGAGGGAAGAGAGGGCACCCCTGCCTAGTACCCCTACCCAGTGAAAATACCTGTGAGGTCCTGTCACCCTTCCGGATAGCAGCCTGGGGATTATGATGCAATAAACTGACCTACGCGTTATCCTCAAAGAAACTAACCATGTTTTGTCCAGTCCCAGCGCTCTTAGGTATCCGTTTCAGCCAAAAAGCATTGACGCCACTTAGCTCTAGGAAGGGTCAGGATAGGTCTAGCTGTAATCCAGCATATCTGAGGTTATTGTAGCCATATTAATGCACTTGCAACAGAGACAATTGAGTACTGTCCGTGATACTTTTTTTTTTTTTTTTTGCACTAACATACAATTTTTCAGGACAAGCTTTCGGGGTAAGATCTGTACACTATAATAGTGACACTGTGACAGAGCAATAAAGGGGTTAACTGTGGGTGATCAGGGGGAGAAATCTTTATTAGGGGGATATATGGCAGGTACCCTAACCCTATCTGGGACTCCCTCTAACTACCACTGTCTCTCACACTAACTGAAGTCACAAGTGACACTAATATAGTGATCAGTAAATGTATCTGTATACTGCATATAGTGTACACTGTAAAAGGGAGTGAAAGGGTTAACTGGGGGGTGATCAGGGGGTTAAATGTGTGCCTATGTGTACTGGTGTCAGTGTACTGCTTGTGTACTCACAGCTTAAGCTCTCTCTTCTCACGCTGGAACCAAAAAGGGCTCCTGGAGAGAAGATGGCATCATTTCCTGTGCCTGTGTTTACACTACACAGGCACAAGATGTTCTGCAATTGGTCAGAACCATCCAACAGGCTCAGGCCCAAAAGCAATGGCCTGGACCTGATGACTGATTAGGTCCCCGGGCGTGACCGACGTACAGGTACGTCGGTTTGCGCAGCCGAGCCACCTTGCCACAGTAAATCTGCAGCGTGTGGTCAGCAACTGGTTGACAATAAAGTGCACTATGACAATCCATACAAACACCAGTGAAAACAATATCATAATTATAAGTAAGCATAAAAGTCCAAATCCAATATGTATTGAATGTATCAACAAACTGTGTAACAATTCTGGAAAAAGTTCTCACGTCAGAGATTAACCACCAATAAATGTTCAGGCTGCTTACCAAACTCATAGGAACCCTAAGTACTGAAATCATAAGCACTTATGGATCTTATAAATCATCCTGGGATGGTTGGTAAGACACTTCTGCAATTATCAACAATGGACAAAAATCCACACAATTAGAGAAGTATTTGAAGCAGTCAGTGCTGCTTGATCCCATGGGCATGATGACATCAGGGTGTTAAAGTGGAGTTCCCCCCAGTGAACTTTTTTTTAAATAAAAATACCCCCGGGACAGTCAGGGCTAGTGCATTCCACAATGGCTAGCCTCTGATCTGTCCCGGGTTGCACTAACCTGCAAGACGAAATACTTACCTTGAAAATGTATTCTCCAGCGCTGCCATCTCAGGTGTGGGCAGCTTGAAGCCAGCGCGATCCTCTTCTGTGTCCTCTTCTGTCTTCTTCGGTCCCACGATGCACTGCACCGGCCCCGCCGTCACTTCCGGTGTCGCAGCGTCATCCCTGCACAGCTTCTGGGCATGCCCAGAAGCTGTTTTGCAAAGTATGACGGCGCCTGCACCGGAACTGACGTCGGGGCCAGTGCAGGCGCATTGATTCCTGGGCGCGATGACGTTCAGCTCCCAGGAATCATTGCATGCCAGGAAGTGACGAATCGCCGTGGCCACCGAGGGGAGAAAGAAGGAAGTAAGGTGAGTATATTATCTTCTAAACGAGGTAAGTAAAAAAAAAAAAAAAATTGCGATTATCCATTTGTTTTTCAGGTGACCCGGAGCGAGAAGATGGAGGTGGAACTCCACTTTAAGCCCCCACCCAGCACATTTTATCACACATGACATCGTCAGGGGCCAGTGTAGGGCTTAATATGATAAAATTTACACATCAAGCTGATATGTTTTCTTGTACAGTAAACCCCCCTCCATTGCGGGGGTTACGTTCCGGACCCAGCCGCGAAAAGTGAAATTCCGCGAAATAGAAAAACCCTATTAAAATGCATTGTAGGCATGTTTATTTTACTGTCACTGTACGTGTAGAAGCATTTTAAGGTCTTTAAACACACTTTTAAAACAATAGAAACTCATTTAAACACATAAAAGATACTGAGAGACATAGCAAGAGCTATGGAAAACACAAAAATATTTAATTTTTAATGATTTATATAGTAAAATAACATTACAAAAAAAAAAATTACCGGGACCGCAAAAACTGAACCGCGATGGAGCGGGGGATTACTGTATATCTAAAATAAAACTGAAAAGACTAGACACCCCCTTAAAATAGTTGGTTTGTTAACCACTTAAGGACCAAGCCTATTTCTGACACATGTTGTTTACAAGATAAAATCAGTATTTTTTGCTAGAAAATTACTTAGAACCCCCAAACATTATGATAGATGATGCAGTCTGTCACTAGTATTTAGGACTTATTCACACGTGCGGACAGGGGGACCGTAAAACTAGGTGGTTAAGCCATGACTTTACCACCCCCGACCGCTCACCTGAACATTAAACATACAGCTGCCCATGGCTGTACACATGCTGCAGCTATCTGTGGAGGAGCAATACCCTTGGACAGCAACACTGTCAAGAGAGGTGCAGAGTTTGATGGACTATGAGATTTAGATGGACTTCATGCAAGCAACTAACAAATTAGGCCCCTGTTCACATTGGAGCGATTTGTCATGAAATTTGACAGGTCAAATCGTATGACAAGTCGCATCCCATTGCCAGAAATGGCAGTGTTTAAATTGATGCAACGCCGACTTTGCGGCGCCACGTTGATTTGAAAAAGTAGTACATGCACAGATGTCTTCAAAGTCACACCCAAAGTCACATTGAAATGCGGCTTTAAAATCGTGCAATTTCAGGTGAAATCACACGATTTCAAAGCCACGCCTAATGTGAACGGGGTCTAAAAACTGAATGGCAATAAAGGCACAACTTTCTGTGCTCAGGTGCAAGCAGGACATGTGACCACTGTGACAGCCAATCACAGTAATCACATGATCAGGAAGTCAGCCCTGCCTTCTGGCATTAAGTTAAAGAGCCACTGGGGGGGGGGGGGGCAGGAATGGGTTAAAGATGGGCAAGGAATGAAAGCCTACTGACTTAAGACGGAAACGACTATTCTATTTTGCTTCCAAAGATGTTTTTGGAATTAAAAACTTAGATTAATCATGAATACATATTATACAGATATAGTTATATAATGTGCACATTACTCAACCTGATCTTATTAGGTTAAAAAATTAAAAAGAAAAGTCCATAGACTCCAAAAGTTATGCCAGAACTGCACTAAAAGAGAGGATTACAGGGAACAGGGCCAATTACTCGTGGAAAAGCTTTGAGAGAAAGGTTTTCCTAAACCATTACTAAATGGCGCTTTTCTCAAATATCTTTCCCTCCTTCCTCACCCAATAACGTTTGGCTTGAAGATAAAGGAAAGAAAGTTGCTATGTTTGTCACCAACTACAATGATAAGTACCAAAAGATTACCCAGATAATTTGCAAACATTGGAACAACTACAACTGGATCCAATACTGGCTGACGTTACCCAAGATCCCTCAAGTCACGTTCAGAAGGGCCAAAACCCTTAAAAGAATGATAGCACCTAGTAAGTTAAAAGGCAGCAACCAGTTTGAACACACTATGGACATTTGTTCTATTTTCGATCACAGAACAGGGATTTTTCATTGTTGGAAGGTAGGTTGCCTTACCTGTCAATCAATTTCAATCAATTTCTCACGGTAAATCTACATTCACTGACAGGAAGGGTCAGATTTTAAATATTAGACAGTTCATCACCTGCTCTGGTGAGTATGTGATCTATTTGCTTCAAGGCCATTGCAACCTTCTGTATGTTGGCCGTATCACGCATACTCTTCGCAAACGGATAGGAGAACATAGGAAGTTGATTAAAGACGGGAGCGACAAACACCGTGTACCCCGACATTTTTTGTTACATCACAATAGGGATTTTAAGTTTATGGAAGTTATGGCGATTGAATATATTGCTGGTAAGACCCTGACTGAGAACGAGAAGTTCACTCTACTTTGTAAACGTGAGGCGTTCCGGATCTTTAAACTAAACACGCTATCCCCCAATGGGTTAAATGAAGAGATAGAAACGTGCAATTTTATATAGGTCCTATAGGGCTGTTTGTATAGAAGCCCCATATATTTCCTGTTATTGGATGGCAGCTCCATTTAGATTCCCATTGCTAGTCAAAAAATGGCAAAGGACCAGTTTATATGACCAGGCCCCTTATTCTGATGTAGTTGTGTTTTATATATACTTTTTGGTCTTTACAAATGAATAATTAGAAATTAAATAATTCCTTTTCTATTATAGTGATATGTGCCTGTACATAAATATTACTATTTTTACATTAGTACACATGTTTTTGTCCATCTGTGTCTTCTGTACTTTGTTAAGCCTATATAGCCTTTTTTTAGATAAGAAATCTGTATAATGTTTGCATATACCAGGCCTCTCTTTTTATATCAAGTTTAATTTACATTTTTCTTTTTATTTCACTATTTGTTACACATATTATTAATTATTTTTTTATGTATCTATTGCATCCCGTCTACATAGTGGACCACTGCGTATTAGTGGTCTCAGCAATTTTTTTTTTATCATATTTTTGCCTTCATAGTTTTACCTGTACAGGGCCGGATTAAGAGCATCATGGGCTTGGTGCCGAGGATTTTGAAGGGCCTTAAGGGCTGTGCCTTGGCATGCACCCAGAGGAGGAAGGGTGCAGCCATGCATGCCTAATTCCACATGGGATGCTGTCTCTGAAGCCCATAAACACGTCCCTCCTTGTCCGGCCTTCGTGCTGTGTGGGGAGGTTCTGAGGGAGCTGCCTGGGGAAGCGAGCATAGAAGCCAGACTTCTGTGTTTACAAGTGACAGAAGAGTGGTAACAGTGAATATGGCCAACCCGGGGCCTATATAAAAGGTAGGGGCCTGGAGCTGCAGCTCCAATAGCCCCTACGTTAATCTGGCCCTGAGTATGTTCTGTTTGTTCACTGGGTCTGTGTCCTCTGTGTGACAGATAGAGGTGTACATGCGAGACATGTATTAATCATATTCAATGTCCACCCCTTTGGGTGGTATTCCCGGCCGTTTCCCCTTCCCTTTTCTCATATTTAGGGTAGATTGGTTCGTCTCGTCATATGGCTTGAAAAGGCGTAGGTGCGTGAAACATGTTGCCATAGTGACGGGACCATTTTGATTTGGCTTGCCCTCCAGCACCTGTAAGCTTCCTAGACTGATGCCCGGCTTCCTGGCGCAGGTGATTGACGTCATCACCGGCTGCCCTCCCACATCTGCTGTCATCAGTTTTGATCTACGTTCCTTTGACGCCACTGTACTCCCTTCCTTCGGCTCTTGTTCTTTTGCTGACGGGTCTCCCCAGGGACATTAAATGGCCTCTCTGTCCAAAGTTCCATCCCAGACATTACCGTCCCTATCGCCATCTGTGGACACCCCCTTCTGTGTGACAAGTAAGCAGACGTAGCCCTAGTGAGCCGCAGCGTTTTCCATCCAGGTCGGTAATACAGGGCTTTTAACTGTTGGTTTTAGCTTCTCATATCCTTGTTCAATGTTGGCTAATAAAGACTGCAGCGTTATGACAATACTGTGGCGCCATGCTTGGATTTGTTTTATTGCTCCATGAAACATTGATCATTGTGACTTCTTACCTACACGCCTGATCCCAAGCGCTCTCTTGTTCTGTGGTATTAAAAAATTCAACCCTATTCAAGCGTTTTCCTTTTAGATTAGCAGCATCAAAGGATTGTCTTCTTGCACGCAAGCAACTTTAATAAACAATTTTTCACACAGCCAGATGACTTTAATATCAACTCTATTCAATACTATTTCCCCAGGAGGCAGATATTAGCAGATATCAGTCCGATATTAAAACGGCAGCATAGGAATATTCCTGCTCTGGGGGCCAGTGCCCAGCAACAAACACACAGTAAAACAACAATATTACCAACCTCGGTGGTTAAACAGATATTATTAAAATGACTGTAAAGTTCAGAAACTGCTTTAGAGAAAACAAAAGTTTTGACAGCAGTTTAAAAAGGGATTGGATTTATCTCCAGGTAAAGGAACTATCACATTTCTCAGTGCTGTATATATGGCCAGCGTGTATCTCTGCCCTAAAGTAGCAACCACACTGGAGTATCGTGACATGTCGTTTTTCCACATATTTGCAGGAATATGGAAGCGTTCTTAAAATATTTGAAGCAGGTTTTTAATTTGTTATTTTGCCATTGATTACCCAGGTAATGTGCATTTTTTGGCATAATGTACAATAATGTACCGTTAACAGCTCTCCCCTGTGCACCTTTCCAGTTATAAATTGATCATGAGCCTGTTGTCTGTCTACTGAAATCTTTGATGCCGCTATAAAATTAATGTGTGTGGCAGGGCTAAATGGGAAAGAGTAATTTAAGGGCAGCAAGCCGGACAACTTCTTAACCATTTGACCTCTGGAAGATTTACCCCCCTTCATGACCAGGCCATATTTTGCTATCTGGCACTGCGTTACTTTAACTGACAATTGCGCGGTCATGCAACGCTGTTCCCAAAAAAAACGTATGTCCTTTTAGCCCAGGTTCACACTACTGCGTGTGCCGGGTTCGCATGTCATGTCGGAGCGCACTGCTCCGACATGACATGCGATCAGCTGTGCGGTGCGAGTTTAGCCATACAGTTTGTATGGCTAAATTCGCACCGCACCCGCAGCAAAGACGCACAGGAGGCATTTTTGCTGCCGCATCAGGATCGGATCGCACAGCGGTTCACACTTGTGCGATCCGATCCTGTGCGAACTGCACGATCGCACTGCGATATGCGATCAAACTGGGGGTGTCGTTAAGATTACATTGACACCCCCAGCGGATCGCATATGGCAGTGTGAACTGCCGGGGGTGCGTGTGCGATGCGGGAACAGGCTGCGAATTCGCAGCCTTCCCGCATCGCAATAGTGTGAACCGAGCCTTATTCCCACAGATAGAGCTTTCTTTTGTGGTATTTGATCACCTCTGCAGTTTTTATTTTTTGCGCTATAAACAAAAAAGCTGACAATTTCGAAAAAAAAAAATAATATTTTTTACTTTACTGCTACAAAACAACAAAACAATCCAATAAAATAAATAAAAAATCCAATTTCTGCATCAGTTTAGGCCAATATGTATTCTGCTACATATTTTTGGTAAACAAAAATGCCAATGAGCGTATATTGATTGGTTTGTACAAAAGTGTCTACAAACTATGGGATATTTTTATTTATTTATTTATTTTTTTATACTAGTAATGGCGGCGATCAGAGACTTGAAGCAGGACTGAGATATTGCAGCGAACAAATCGGACACTAACTGACACGTTTGACACTTTTTGGGGACCAGTGACACTAATACAGTAATCAGTGGTAAAAAAATATGCACTGTCACTGTACTAATGACACTGGCAGACAAAGGGTTAACATCAGGGGCGATCAAAGGGTTAACTGTGTGCCTAGCCATTGTTTTCTTACTGTGAGGGAGGTGCTTGTACTAGGGGAAGGCATGGATCAGTGCCCCTGCTTTTCAGAGACACAGGATCAATGCCTTCCTTACTGACAGAACAGAAATCTGCCTTATTTACATAGGCAGACTGCCATTATGCCTCTGTAACAAACGATCAGCTGGTGCCGGCAGACATCGAGTCCATGGTACCTGATGATTGGAGTAAGGAGTAAGGAGTAAGCCGCTGTCGGTACGCATGCACAACCCCTACTCGAAAGAGCCAGATCGCGTAAAACTGCTATAGGTCAGACAGCAAGTGGTTAATGGAATTTTCTCATTTATGTAATGAATTATAAACAGTACAACAATGCAGTGCAAGATCCCATCGGGCATGCTGGGCACATTACCCTGCTTCTAGTGCTGTGTGCCCCAGGTCCCAACGCCACCATCGACCACCATTGGGCCATCTAACAGACCTGCAGCTCAGCTCTTTGTTGCAGGTCCGACTGGTGGCGGGCAGAGGTCAGAGATGTCCGTCAAACTCCAACCTCCAAACTCCCCCTGGCATGCAATGAGTGCATGTACAGCGGCACACTGAACCTATAGAGAGGATTGTGAGCGCAGCAGATTCCCCCCCCCCCCCCCACCTTCTCCCTTTCTTTCTCCTCTCTGTTTCCCTCATCCCTTCCCTGCTCTCTCTACCTTCTCTCTTTCCCTTTCACCCCCTCTTCTTTCTCACCCTCCCCCACCTTTCTCTCCCCTCCTCTACTTAGTCCTGTCCAAGTGTTCATTGTCTCAACAGCTGCTGTTAAAGTTGTTCTTCTTTAAGGGTAGGCTCAGATAAATTGATAGCTGTTTATGTGCAGAAAAGCTTATGTAATGGAAGAGTTTAATTTCTTTTAATAATGATACATTGTACTGAGTTTATGTGTGTTTGTGAGACTTGTAGCAGAGTAATTAGGAGTATTTTTCGAGTATAAGGATGGGTCCATACATGTGCATTGTTGGCCTGCATTACTTACTCCTGATCCTTGCATCCTGTGCATCATTTACTCCTGACCCATGTACAGTATTTACTCTGGACCCCGGCACTCCATGCATCACTTACTCCTGAACTCTATGTCTTAATTATCCCAGATCCCCGCATTCTGTGTGTTAGTTACTGTATATAGATAAGGTGAAGTCCTGGAGATGTAGAGTGCAAGGAAGCACCAATACAAATGTAGGCTATGCGGCAGGATCCTTCCCTGAACTTCTGGGTCCAAGATGATTTACCTCTGTTTAATCAGACACAGGCTCCCCCAAGATGGCCAATGTGAGCTAAAACTTGTCCTCTGCAAGGTTTCCCTAGCATTTGATGTAACCATCATGTGATCCCTGTGTTTACTCCTGGAAGCAAATGCAAAAGTGTATATGCCATTCATTCAAGCAGTAATGTGGTTTTAAAAGAAACAAAACACTCTCTTATGCGCTGTAATTTTAACAAAAAAAAAAAATAGTTTATAAGGCTCCATGCAGACTGGGAGTTTAGCCCCAATGTATTGGACTCCCACATTTAGGTGAAGCAGAGGGCATAATTGCACCATTCAACCCTACTGCCGGCAGCCTGTAAAAAAACTCTATGAGCAGCTGACAACTGCTGCTGCTGGATAGGGCTGAAGTGGTAGTAAGTTTTTGGACAGTGTGCACCTAGGGATAAGTGTTCCAAACTAGGGATCGTCTGATTATAGGGAAAGTGCTTGTACCGGAGTGATGCCTGCAGCTAGAGGCATCCATAGCCAGTGGTCGGCTGTCTTGTAATGACAACCGATGCGACTGAGAAGCCGCTCGGCTGTCATTACAAGGAGCAGGAGGGGGCAACCCCCCCTCCCGCCGCCTTCTGCGGCACGCCCTGGTCTCCCTTCCCACTGGGAGACCCAGGCAACCAGCCTGCACGGCCGCCGAAGAGAAGACCCAATCAAAGCCGCATTCAGCTCTGATCGGGTCTCCATGTAAAAACACGGAAGTGATGTCATGACATCACGTCTGGGTACTCAGTGCCAAATTAAAAAAAATACAGCTTTCAAAACAGCCAAACTTGGTGTTTTGAATGATTTTAAGTGCAGAGGAGGGGTTTGGGGTCTTTTAGACCCCCAGATCCCTCCACAAGACTACCTGTCAAAAAAAAAAATAAAAACATTTTTTTTTTTAAATTGTACGAAAATATCGGCCGATACCGATATGCGATGACCAAAATATCGGTATCGGCAATAAAAAAACTATATCGGTCAATCACTATTCCAAATGCAGACATCTTGTTTTTAAAGCTGAAGTATGGCCAAACACTATTTTTGTACATTTGCACAGTAAAAATAAGCTACCCATACAGGTTGCCCCATATCTGGCCACTGCAGTTTTAAACATTTTTCTTTTTTTTGAGCCTTCAATCTCCTGTTGGCATGTACTCACCGACACATCCTCCACTCAGCCTTGCATTCTTTTTACAGAAAGCAAAGTGTTCTGTGAATTGAGGACGGGGGGATAAATGTCACATTATCCTCCTCCAAGGACAGAACTCTTTGCATTCTGTGAAAGTCTAGGGGTGTCATTTTTATTGCTGCTTCATTGGTAAGTCACTGACTAAACCACAGATTAATTAGGCAGCCAATGAAGTCGGGGCTCCTAATCTACATACTTGTTCCAATTCAGATAGTGTTTAGGGCCTGATCACACTATTTAGTTTCAATGTGCAGTGACGCAATGCATGGTAGATTGTGGGTATATGTGCTGTCATTTATTTAGGATGGCGCCCTAAAGCAGTACACTAAGGAAAAAATGCACCTGTGTTAAAGCATGCCACAAAGCACAGATGTGACTACGCTTTGTCTTTTAGTGCCATGTGTTTTCATAAATTGCACTGGTTTTTTTTTTGTGTGCTAAGGCGCATTGAAATCTCATTCAAGATGGAAAGACTGCCCTAATGTAATGTGCCTTAGTGCATGGAAAAAATAAACAAAGCCCATTCACCATAAACCCCTAAAGCTAAGTATACACGACACGTATGGAAATTCAAAACCGGTCTGTGTCTATCCCTCTCTGTTCGACAAAAGCCGGTCTAATGACTGACTTCTGTTGAACAGTCCTGCTGGAAAAACCATCATTCATTCAGCCGATGCAGCCAATGGCTGCAGAGCAGATCTGTGTATTCTGTTGGGATGGGGAAGCAGGAGTCCCCGCTGTCAGAATGCAATAGCACAGTGGGAGAGATTCTTGCATTCACGTCGCATGTGTTAGTGTTGAAATCTGAGTTTTTTATTTCAACCCGCTGGTTAAATAAAAAAAAAAACCTCTCAGTGTATACCTAGCTTAACAGCCTGGATGAATTAGGTGCATGACAGTGGTGAAACTCCAGATCCTAGAGATTGGAGAAAAAGCCAGCACACCTGTAACTTGCATTGAAACCTTGACTTATGCTGGCCATACACTACATGAAAAATCGGACGAAATTCCATTGTTTCAAACGTTCGGCTGATTTTCTGATAGTTAGTGGATGACGAACAATAATCGGTTTAAAATTTTCAGCCCCGAAAATTAGATTAAAAATTTTGAAATATTTTTATTGAATGAACAAAATTGGTAAGGTTAGTGGCTTTCTCGCATGAGAAAAATCATTTGATTTTTTTTTTCTGCTCAGGTGCAAGAAAACTATAAACTGGAAGTAAACATAACATACATACATACATACAACAATCTTCCGTCTACACAAGCTCAAATACACAATCAGCTAGCAGGACACAGTACATTTGAGTTTGCCATTGACTATGTAGCAAGGTTTCCAGGCCTATGGCCTGATGTGGGTCTGCCATTAGTACCGGTAATCTCTCCAGCCCATGTGAGCTGTGACCCTGGGTGTGACAACTGAAGCAGCGACAACTCTGGCATCTTTGTTTGTGGTTTTTATTGGAATAAAGGGGATGGAAGAAGGGAATGAGTGGGATACTCCTTGAGGCTTAAACTAATTACAATTGGGACTTTTCTTCCTAAATGCCCGTTGGCGATTGTATGATGCGAGCCGGCGCCAGCCAACGCTCACTGACACTGAGAACAGAAGAAGTGCTGAACCTTCGACTTATAGTCCAGAAGATCCAAGACTGAGAACTATAGAACTCCTGACACTGTTGTACTGTGAAAGTCACTGAATACTGTCCCCCGCCTGACACAGCTTGAGGTAGTTTTTAGTAGAACTCTGTATAGCCGTCACTGTAACTGGCACGCTCTGTACAATTCAGGGCCCAAACTGCAGGTGCCCCCTTTGACCTTGAACTCTTCAGGGTCCACTGACTATGTACCCCCTTTGTAGCTTAAGGGTCCTCAACCTAGGTTCCCCCTTTACAGCTAGCTGACACTGGATCCCAGAACCTCTTCTGGAGTGGTCCCCTCTAACTTCAGGCAGACCCCCAGGGGCAATCCTCAGTACTCACGACCTGTGTAGGCTTTCCTGGGACTAGACCCCTCTCGCTCTCCGCTGGTTCTCGGCACACCAGATCCCCTCAGCTCAACTCAGAACTCTCTGGATACTCAGGCGACACCCTGAGACATCCACCTTCCTCGGACAGGAGGAGAGACAGCCGCACTCTCCTTCCTGGGACTCTTCTCCCACCAAAGACACCATGCCACGCACTTCCCCCCAAATGTATACCCACTGCCAGAATCCTTTGCAGCATAATCTGCCTTCTGGGGTAGTTACAACCTGGGATGTGTCCCCTGATTGGGCTTCCCACACTGCCCTATGAGAATCCTCTCACAGGAGCCAGTGCGGATACTTCTCCCCTCAGCAGGCACATCTGGAAGCCCTGTCACCCTAGCTAAATAAATCACAGCCCTGCTGTTAGGCAGACAAGGCCCACTAAAGTTTTACCTAGCACCTACCTGTAGGGTGCTACACCTATATTCAGCGAACATACCGATAACGAAGAGGGACAGAAAGATCTGTCCACAACGAACGTACGGTACACCAAGTAGGCCTACACAGAAGGGACGTCGAGAGGTAAATTTTATTTTTTTATTTTCCGTTCTAATGTAACCAAATTGAACGATAAACCGGTTAATTTATGTCTATTGAAAGTTTATCTTTCAAAATTTGGTCGCTACATTACGGTAGTAATCTTTAGCTCTTGCGAAAATTCTTCAGTTTTTCTAAATCACTATCGTCTGATTTATTCCTTGATTGAAATTTAAGTCATAGCACCAATGGCATTTGACAAGCCAATCTTCATTACACAGAAAAGCACATTTTAATACAATGCAAAAGTATGAAGCGACCCTTATACATCCAGGTGTGTTCAATCCAAAAATTTAGTTTAAAACAACAATGACTTCTAAAAGCTGTAGATTCATACATTTATACATTATTTATCATACCAGAAAAAAATGGTACAAAAATAAAGAAGTGTGGGGTTATGATGCTCTTTAAAATGAAAACTGAATATAAAAACAGTGGATATCTATATACTGTCCTGCTGGAAAAGAAAGGGTTTGATCTACAAATGAAGCTTCATGTTGCATGGAAGGCCTTGGTACAAATGTGAAAAGGGATGAAAGGAGAATCGTATTAAAAGGTTTGCAAAAAGAGAGAAAGCAGCAGGTGGTGAAAGGACGCCTTGGATAAGAACATCACAGCCACACCGGCTTTAACAGGGAAGTCAGAGAGGTGAGCCAGAGATAATAGAGCCTACCGCAATCCTTGAGAGGCTGCCCTTCCCATTAAAGATGGAGTTCAGAATAATGAAGGGTAATAAATTGCCGCAGCTCACACACACTGTTTGGGTATGACAAAAAAATATTTTTAAAAGGGCATTTAAAAATGTTCATTTTTTTTTTTTTAAACTTGCATCAAAGTGACATTAAAGAGATGTGACAATGACAGCAGGACATTGAAGTAGGAAGATGTGTGAAATTGGATCACCCTTGCATTGCAAAGTGCTTTGTGTATTTAAGATAAGGGCAGAAAAAGGAGATTGTAACTGTACTTGCAATAAGCATGCTGAAAATTACATTTTTAGTTTATGCCTCTGATATGAAATGGCTTTGAACGAACTTTACACTAAGTCAGCGGCTGCATGTCTGAGATTGCATGGTAACACATTTAGATATCAGGTTTTTGTTTCCTACCACCGCCTGTGGTCTTTGTTCAATATAACAATATTTGGCACGTTCTTCTGAAAACACCAACTTACACCATGGCAATGACCAATCTTAAAGAGGAACTTAACTCTGTTTTAAAATATTAAAAGTCATCAGCGACAAATACTATAGCTGCAGACTTTAAAACTAAAATTTCAAAGACCACTGGCAACACCAAAAACCACAGACACCAACGGTCTCTCCTGTCATAAATGCGTCCCTGCCTGTCAGAGTACATTTATTGCACCCGCTCTGTGCCATGATGAAGTGACTATTGCAAGCATGCACAGGAGTGATGCCATCATGGCCAAGCCATTCATGCAGCCAAATAGAATGAACATGGAAGGAAGACTGGAAAGAGATGCAAGCACTTGCAGTTTAACCACCTCAATAGCAGACACTTTTACCCCCTTCCGGATCAGGCCAATTTTCAGATTTCAGTGCTATCGCACCTTGAATGGCAATTGCACGGTCATGCCATTCTGTACCCATGTGAAATTTTTACCATTTTTTTTATAGACTGATAGAGCTTTCTTTTGGTGGTATTTAATCATCACTGGGTTTTTTATTCTTTGCTAAACAAACTACAAATACTTAAAATTTTGAAGAAAAAAAAAACTTTTCTTAGTTTCTATTATACAATTTTGCAAATAAGTAATTTTTCTTCTTCACTAATGTGTGCTGATGAGGCTGCATTGATGGGCACTGATGATGAGGCAGCACTGATGGGCACTGATAAGGCTGCACTGATGAGGCTGCGCTGATGGGCACTGATGAGGCAGCACCGATAAGCACTGATAAGCTGCACTAATGGACACTGATAAGGCTGATAAGGCTGCATTGATGTGCGCTGATGAAGCTGCACTGATGAGGCAGCACTGACGAAGAGGTACTGATGAGGCTACACTGATGGGCACTGATATGTTGCACTGATTGGCACTGATGGGGCTGCACTGATCATTATGGCACCGATCAGTGCCCTGATTATCAGTGTAAATGTGCCTTGGTAAGCCAGGTAACGGCTTTCCTTTCCTCAGACAGTGAAAGCGCTGAGGAAAGGAAATGCTGATAACTGCCATTTGTTAACATGTGATCCGCTGTGATTGGACACAGTTGATCACATGGTAAAGATCCAATGTCATTGGCTTTTTACCCTGATAAGTAATGTGCTGTGTCCCAGGGACACAGATAACCACTGAGCACAGTGCTGTGTGATCAAGAGCGGTCCCACCTAGGCTTCATTATACAATGGGCAGTGCAGGAGCCGGTTAATATCCCTTTAAAAAATTGGCACTTACCACCCTGTGGTAATGTCTTCCTTGTCATCAATGTCTTCCTTGAAGCCAATTCTTCGCCAAGCTTCAACTCTCCGGTGCCACTATCTTGGATATAGGATCTGGCTGTGACTTCCTGAAGGGCACAACAGTTTTATGCAACTGGCTCTACAGCTTCCTGGGACATGGGACAGGGCGGACTAGATGTAATTCTTACCTAGGTTATCATTATGGAAGTGGAAGCGGTTACCTGTTACAAAAATATATTTGCTCTCAAGGTTAAAAAAAAAATGTCAAAAGACAAAGGGGGAAGGAATTGGATGAGCAGGACTTTCTAAGTGAAGTTTCACTTTAAAGAGGGGTTCCACCTCTCAAATCTACCAAGCATAGGAAAGGGTTTATCTAAGAGTAGTTGGTCACATTCAACTGAAATGGTCCTGTAAAGACATTTCATAGCTTCTCTATGCCACTTCTTCTTCAGTTCTAATGAGTGCCAGGAAAATACCCCAGCATTTTTATCCGTTCACACAGGTAGTACCAGCACCTCGATCCAATTACTGTGGAATGTGTAGATGTTTTTATCTAAGAACAGCATTGGGAGGTGTGAAAGCTATAGAACCACCCTCTTGTAGCTACATAATCCCATCCATGGTCCCAGAAAGACTTCATAGGTGTTAATCCTTCAATGTACATGGCTAAAGATGTGATTTATTGTCATAATGTAAGGGTAGAGCAGGTACCACCAACTTGATGTCTGCCGACACCAGGCGATCATTAGGCAGACAGCCAGAACAGTAAACGAGGCAGATCGCTGTTCTGTCAGTAGGGAAGGCATTGATCCTGTGTCTCCACAAAGCAGGAACATGGATCAATGCCTTCCCTTAGTATAAGCACCTTTTACACATTACACAAGCACTGTCTAGGCACACAGTTATCCCTTTAATCGCCCCTGATGTTAACCCCTTCCCAGACAATGTCATTCGTTTTACTGGTCCCAGAAAACTGTCAAAAGTGTCAGTTAGTGTCCTATTTGTTTGCCGCAGTCCCGTTATAAGTTGCTATTGCTAATTGTGGCGATTACTAGTAAAAAATAAATTAATTAATAAAAATTCTGTAAATATATTACATAGTTTGTAGACGCTATAACTTTTGTGCAAACCAATAAATATACGCTTATTGGGATTGTTTTTACCAAAAAGATGTAGCAGAATTTATATTGGCCCCAAAAATAATGAACAAATGTAATTTTTTAAAAAATGTTATTGGATATGTTTTATAGCAAAAAGTAAAAAATATTAGTTTTTTTTTTTTTTTTTTTTTAAATTGTCGACCATTTTTTTTTGTTTATAGCGCAAAAAATAAAAAATGCAAAGCTGATCAAATATCACCAAAAGAAAGCTTTATTTGTGGGGAAAAAAAGACTTAAATTTTATTTGGGTACAGCGTCACAGTTAAAATAACGTACAGTAGTGCCGCATTGCAAAAAATGGCCTGGTCATGAAGGGCAGTAAATCTTCTGGAGATCAAGTGGTAAAGGATGCAGCAAAAATTGAGAGGAAGCCCTCAATCACACTGAGCACAGCTTTGAAATTGTGCGACTTTATCTGAACTCACGCGATTTCAAAGCCACATTTCACTCCAACTTCGGGGGCGACTTGAAAGACATTTGTGCGGGTTCATGCATAGATGTCTATTGAAATTGACCGCGAAGTTGCCAAAAGTAGTGCAGGAACTACTTTTGGAAATTGGGACAGTGCAACAAAGTTGGTGTCACACCGATTGGGACGGTGCCATTGCCGGAAATAGTCTGCGACTAGACATGTAATTTGACCTGTGGAATTGCGTCGATGTAAACGGAGGCAAAATCTCTACAAAGTGAGACAAATTCTCTTCTCGGACAGTTGTCACTGGAACGGGTGTCCCCATTAAAACATTTCACATCAACTCCTTTGCATATGGATTTTTGGTTTCCCATTGCTTTCTGTTTCAGCGGGCACATAGGCCGCAATAAAAACTGACATGGGATCTTTTTTTTTTTTTTTTTTACTGTGGCCAAATTAAATATTAATTTTAAGGTGTAATTTCCAGTCAATATGTCTCAAATGATTTTATAAAAACAATACAGATTCTAAACAAGTTCTTCTGTGTATGCCTACTTGCTAGGTCCTCAGGCAATGTTATACATGTTTTACAAAACACACACAAGGGGAAAAAAACTTCATAAATTTATTTGATTTTTCTCTTTGTTCCGGCATAAACTTTGCACTTTTATTTTAAGTAGAGTGCATGTTCACAGCCCAGATCTCTAAAATGGAGCCCAACGTGAAAAAAAAATGAATTAAACCGATCCTTCTCCTGTGCTGTGTTACATTAGATGTTGCTGCTGTTGATACTAAGATAAAGGAGAAGTGTGAAAATGAGTGTTCAGAGGAGCCTTTCATCTTAACACATAAAGGGAACAAAATTGTGACACCTGTCCAGACCCACTCAACCAACCAGGACTAATTAAAGATGGTGCACAGAAATGATTTGGCATTACAGTCTATGAGAAATGAATTTAGGTATTGTGGATGTTTACTTTTCAGGAGAGACGTTCCTTTGAACATTCTGTCTAAACTATTGTAGACTGAGTCACATTTATTTGTAGTGGCTGATAAAGACAAAAGGCATTTAAGGGCATCTTAACCAAGTAACAAGTAACCCCAATGACTTAAAGCGGTAGTATATCGCTTTTTTTCACTTTTAACTACAGGTAAGCCTATAATAAGGCTTACCTGTAGGTACAATTAATATCTCCTAAACCGACACGGTTTAGGAGATATTTGCAGTGCATGCAGGCGCTCACGCGAGCGGCGCATGCTCTCTGAAGGTCCTGCGCGCATTCGCGGGAGTGACGTCATCGCGGCTCCGACCAATCACAGCGCCGGAGCCGCCGAACCCGGAAGAGACGCCGTGGGATCATGTTAGCACCCGCAGCGGTGTCCGGGGGTCCGTGTCGGGGCTTCGTTCTAAGGTAAGTAATTCATAATGAGCTAGTATGCGATGCATACTAGCTCATTATGCCTTTGTCTTGCAGGTTTTTTTTTTTTTTTTTTTTTTTCTTTTTTTTTTTTAGGTTTACAACCGCTTTAAAGAGAATATTATTCAGCATATCATGACACCTTTAGCTAATGCTTTGTAATACCATGCCATTTTATATTCAGACCTCATCTGAACTGAAAGGGAAACCCAAACTTCACAGTGAGCTCATTTTACAGTTTTAAATGTTCTACAAACAATCAGACACTATAAGATGTCTGTTATTACGGGTAAGGCTGCCAACACTCATTACCCACTTCTGGACCTGGAATGATTTACCCCCTTAATCAACAGGCCATTTTTTGTGATTCGGCACTGCGTTACTTTAACTGACAACTGCGCGGTCGCGCGACGCTGTACCCAAATAAAATTGATGTTCTTTTTTCCCCCCAGCAATAGAACTTTCTTTTGGTGGTATTTGATCACCTGTGCGATTTTTATTTTTTGGCGCTATAAACAAAAAAATAGCGACAATTCTGAAAAAAAAAAAACAATATTATTTACTTTCTGCTATAAAATATTCACAATAAAAAAAAATTAAAAATCTAATTTTTTTCATCATTTTAGGCCAATATGTATTCTACTACATATTTTTATTAAAAAAGACTCCCAATAAGTGTATATTGATTGTTTTGCACAAAAGTTATAACGTCTACAAACTAGGGGAAAGATGTGTAATTTTTATTTATTTATTTTTTTACTAATAATGACGACGATCAGCGATTTTTTGCAGGACTACGACATTGCGGCAGACAGTTTAGACACTTAACTGACATTTTTGACACTTTTGAGGGGACCAGTGACATTACTACAGTAATCAGTGCTAAAAATATGCACCGTTTCTGTACTAATGACACTGGCAGGGAAGGGGTTTACACCAGGGGCGATCAAAAGGTTAAATGTGTGCCTAGGGTATGCTCAGTGGCGGCTGGTGCTCAAAATTTTTGGGGGGGGGCACAAAAAGAAAAATGTAATAGGTATTGCTTCGCGGCAAAAAAACGCGGTAAAAAAATTGCGTGACTTTGAGGTCATGGTACAGGCATGGCACATGTGATGGTATAGGCATGGCACAGGTGATGGTACAGGCATGGCACAGGTGATGGTATAGGCATGGCACAGGTGATGGTATAGGCATGGCACAGGTGATGGTACAGGCATGGCACAGGTGATGGTACAGGCATGGCACAGGTGATGGTATAGGCATGGTATAGGCATGGCACAGGTGATGGTATAGGCATGGCACAGGTGATGGTACAGGCATGGCACAGGTGATGGTATAGGCATGGTATAGGCATGGCACATGTGATGGTATAGGCAAAAACAATATTATTTACTTTCTGCTATAAAATATTCACAATAAAAAAAAATTAAAAATCTAATTTTTTTCATCATTTTAGGCCAATATGTATTCTACTACATATTTTTATTAAAAAAGACTCCCAATAAGTGTATATTGATTGTTTTGCACAAAAGTTATAACGTCTACAAACTAGGGGAAAGATTTGTAATTTTTATTTATTTTTTTTTTTACTAATAATGACGACGATCAGCGATTTTTAGCAGGACTACGACATTGCGGCAGACAGTTTAGACACTTAACTGACATTTTTGACACTTTTGAGGGGACCAGTGACATTACTACAGTAATCAGTGCTAAAAATATGCACCGTTTCTGTACTAATGACACTGGCAGGGAAGGGGTTTACACCAGGGGCGATCAAAAGGTTAAATGTGTGCCTAGGGTATGCTCAGTGGCGGCTGGTGCTCAAAATTTTTTTTTGGGGGGGGGGGCACAAAAAGAAAAATGTAATAGGTATTGCTTCGCGGCAAAAAATGCAGTAAAAAAATTGCGTGACTTTGAGGTCATGGTACAGGCATGGCACATGTGATGGTATAGGCATGGCACAGGTGATGGTATAGGCATGGCACAGGCATGTGGCACAGGTGATGGTACAGGCATGGCACAGGTGATGGTACAGGCATGGCACATGTGATGGTATAGGCATGGCACAGGTGATGGTACAGGCATGGCACAGGTGATGGTATAGGCATGGTATAGGCATGGCACAGGTGATGGTACAGGCATGGCACAGGTGATGGTACAGGCATGGTATAGGCATGGCACAGGTGATGGTATAGGCATGGCACAGGTGATGGTACAGGCATGGCACAGGTGATGGTATAGGTGATGGTATAGGTGATGGTATCGGCATGGCACAGGTGATGGTATAGGCATGGCACATGTGATAGTATAGGCATGGCACAAGTGATGGTATATGCATGGCACAGGTCATGGTAAGGTCAGGTCACAGGTCAGCTTCAATCACTTAAATGCTCTCCTGGGCTGCCTGCGAGACGTCCACGGCGCTGCTCCTCTCCTCGAGTCCTCTTCTTCTGACGGCGGCGGGATTCGCGGAACCGGTCTGGCGGTATGCTCCTAACTGTGTGGGGGTTGTATTTCCTGGATGAACACAGAGACCTGGTCCCCAGGTAGGGGCGGGGAGGGGATGCCCCCCCTGGAATCTCAAATTCTGCTCCCATGGCCACCACAGCTGACGGCTTGTATTCTCAGTGAACTGCGAGGGTGCTGGTGAATGCCCTCGTAGTCCATTTATTCTTCCTGCCATTCAGTAACTGTCTTGTCTTCCTATGTCGGAGCAGGATCCTGGCATTGCACCATTTACAGGCTGCAGAGTAAAAAAATAATAAATGCACATATTTTACCTGTAATTTTTTTTTTTTTTATATAAAAGGCGAACTTACCCTCTAAGGTGACACTAAACAATATCTTTATTCCCCAAAAAATAGCTATACATATACACTATATACACTACTTAATAGCCCAGTAATCGTTTTTCAATGAAATGTGTTTTTACTGTGTTTTTCTGTCTCCTTGTTTTTCTCCTCTATTTTTCATCATCGCTTCTGTTTTGTTTGTTTTTTTTCGCAATTAGCAGTGCACGTTAGTTGTAGTCCCATGCACTGCTCTATGCACAC
The DNA here is from genome assembly GCF_965119305.1 of Pelophylax lessonae. Lineage (NCBI taxonomy): Eukaryota > Metazoa > Chordata > Amphibia > Anura > Ranidae > Pelophylax > Pelophylax lessonae. The sequence goes on along the minus strand of NC_138768.1, from coordinate 239,162,406 downwards.
TATAAAATCCCATAGTTCATAGTACATAGTCCATCTCGGGAGCAAACAAGAGAGGGTGTTCCTACCTTCAGTGGGACCATGGAAAAGGAATGTAGCCCCCTTCTAACAGAAAGTCAGATCACAGCAGCAACTTTTTTAAGTTAAGAATACATACATGTGTAGCGCAGACCTTCTTGGATGGTCTCGCTGTTAACCCAGGTTCTGATCCCTTAATGATGCAAACAGCCAGGCATGGGGTATTTTCAGCCAGGTGCATAAAATTCCACTTGGTACTCACACATGAATCAGGCAGATAGTGTCTGGGACGGTATCACTGTATCTCACCTTCTTGTAATTCCTTAATCCCCAATAGTTGAAGAATCCCCAATCCGCCAAATAAGAAATCCCTGGTATCGCTGAAAAATTCCACACATGAGCCAAAGCTGAATGCTGGAACCACTTTACTGGAAGCAACCACGGGCATTCAAAAAACTACAATTTCTTTTATGCCCTGCTCCCATGCAAGGGAGACACCCACATACACATTAACCAATAACACAAAGGTTACAATCCACATAAAATCCCCCCGCTCTGTCTGGAAGGTAATTATGGTACACAATGATTAACATAATTATCACAGGCAGGGAAAAATTCAGTTTTACCCGCATGCTGTAACTTTAAAACTATACATCCAATCTTTATACAAATACAAATTCACAATCAATCCATTCAGGGGGACAACATATTCAAAAATGGCACGAATCAGGCCAAGGTTTCAAAAGTTAGTAAAAATGTCTCTTTGGCCTGGCTGTACACATGGCTTGTCTGCCCAACACCAGTTCTACACAGTCTTTTGTCCTGGAGACAATTGAGAAGTGATCCACTTATCTCCCAAGGACAGAGGCAACACTCCATTAGCCACACTGTAGCAACAGACAGCAAAATACATTTAACTATATAACTATGCAGCTATTGCATGAAACAGGTAAATTAGTAATAGTAATAGCTTAGATCTGAGCGCACATTATTACTGAATGGCGCTTAGATCATATACGTACAGATTTAACAGCAGGGGAAGAAAAAGTGTTTCAACATGGGACCATAATAACATGGTAAGAGGCTGGCAAGTAGTCCTCTCCAGGTACTCGTGGCAACTCAAAAGAGGGGAGTTTGTCACAGACATATAAACTGTGAGAATTATTGAGTAGATTAAATAAAAGAAAAAATTAATTTTGGCATAGTCATATATAGATATTCTATTATACATAGAAATTTTGAGCAGTGGCGTCCATGTTGTAGAAGGTCACTAAAAGTTCAAACCTCCTTTTTAGGCGAAAAGTGTCTATTCAGGAGATGTTTAAAAGGTTTACACAGACATGCTGTGTTGACCTAAGGTAATAAATAAATATCCTGTTGATTGTCTTTAGATAAAGTCTAGCTGACACTATACCAAGATAATCTTGTTTGTGTGGTAATCATAAACCCTGGTCAGTATTTTTTTTTTGTGTTTAGACCCATTTAAAAATAAGATTTAAAGATATATTATAATCCTATGTAAAGGGATATTAACAATGAAGTATATATATATATATATATATATATATATATATATATATGAATAACATACATAGATGTGTAGGAAAATGTTAAATATGATATTTTGTTTCATTAACTGATTTTGATGACTCATCACTGCAGGTTAGAAAGATTTCAGTAAACTTTCGTAATTGGTAAAATATCATAAAACTTTTTTGGCCTTGCCAGAAGTCTAGTCTAGCAGGTCGGGGATTATAGGCTCTTTGTCAACATAAGGTTCAAAGTTTAATTGTTATATTCTATATACTGAATATAAGAGTAATACAATACTGCCCCTAGTGATTGTTTCATTTTAATTGCAGTCATTGATTATAGAAATCAGATCCTTTTAGAGACGTAGAATTTATATGATAATGAGAGCCCCACCCACACTGCTGGGGGCATAAAAGTTCTTGTCAGCTAGAGGGGGGGGGCAGAACAGAGGACTGGAGAGATCGTAAGAGGAGTCAGATGCTCTGAGACACTGAGGGTGACATTTGACAGTGTAAGCCAAGACAGCGTGACATCTCAGATAATAAGATTTGGCTGGTAAAGTATATTCCTATTTTTACTACAGACAGTTTGATCTGCTTAAATTAGATGCACCTAAATGATCCATCATTGAAACTGTTAGTATCAAGATTTGAATTTGAGACCATTCTAACTGCAGTATGATTGGTTTAATTTTCTTTTCTTGAAATTGCAAGCAATTTTGGCTTTAGTATATGGTTCAGTTGTGATGTATTCTTTATAGTAGATTAACTAAATAGAAACATATTTTACCAAAACTAATCTGGACTTTTTGAGGCGTGGTGCAACAATGTTGATCCATGCAACTTTATTTAAAACATAGGAATTGAATATCTGTTAGATGAGAGAAAAGTCACTTGTCACATCTGTCATGTTGGTTGCCATATTTTATATCTTCTTGGTAGACTATTAATCATCCTCTAAAAGTCTTTGGTTATGATCATTTTATTATTCTAAGACAAAATTCTTTGATTTTATTCTCATATTACCTGTGTGATTTGTTTCATTGTATTATATTCTAACTTTGTGTTTATCTCCAATTATATTTTAACATTTTATCTTGCACTTAATATTCAATGAATATATATATTTTTGCACAGAATTGTATGATCCTTATCTTCAGTTTAGTGTCACTTAAAACGATCTTGCATTTTGTTGATTTATGGAAATGAGTGGAGATTCTCCTACCTCACAGATCTTTGCTTATTTGTGTAAATAGACACTGTTATATCAGAGCAGTATAAACATTCTGACAAAACGAATACTCAATATAGTCTTTTAAGCAGGGAGAGGAAACATGCGAACAGACATAGGAGGGCATCCTTCACAATGGCCCCCCTTTTTCTCCCTGCTCCGGCAGACCCGGTTAGACCTTTCCTGGTCTAGTTGCCTTGACAGCCCATCCGCGTTGCCGCTTTGCTTGCCCGGGCGGTAATGGATGGTGAAATCATAGGGCTGGAAGGCAAGGCTCCACCGTAACAAACGAGCCTTGTCTCCAACGACCCGGTTGAGCCAGACCAAAGGGTTGTGGTCAGTCATGAGAGGAAAGGCATGGCCATACAGATGGGGGGTGAGTTTTTTGAGGGCCCAGACCAGCGCCAGGCACTCTTTCTCAATGGCCGCATAACTGACTTCCCTTGGCAACAATTTCCGACTCAGGTAGATCACCGGGTGCTCCCCTCCATCCTCACCAACCTGGTTTAGTACTGCCCCCAGTCCAAACATTGAGTCATCTGGGTCTCAGTTGGTTGTGGGTGGCCCTCGGCAGCACAACTTTGGGCTCGGGTGTTCACGGCTTGTACTTCTTGTGGAGAAGTGGTTGCAAAAGCGGAAGTCAAAGGGCCGATATCATTGCCCAACACTACCTCGGTGGGCAACTCTCTCATTACCCCAACCTGTACGTTGCCCGCTCCGGCACCCCTGTCCAGATGTACCTGAGCGGTAGGAATCCGGTACACTGCCCCCCCTGCCACTCGCACAGCAATTGATTTCCCCAATCTCTCTTTGTTGTCAATGACGTGCCTTTGTACCAAAGTTATGGTAGCGCCACTGTCTCGTAGTCCTCGGGCAGTTTTCCCATTAATCATCACCAGCTGACAATGATGTTTGCGGTTGTCCGTGATGGGGGATTGAACACTAAGGGCTTCATACAAGTTACCCAGGGGTTCTTCCCGAAATTATTTGGCATCCCAAACCGAGGGTACTGGATGATCCACACAGTGAACTGCCGCCTGGGGTTGAGGGAAACCAGGTCGGGTCCAGCTGGTTCTGGGAGGCTCCAATGGACAGTTCCGAATATGCCCCACTTGGTTACACCAATAACAAATGATGCCGTTGTTGGGTGGCTGGGAATACCGAGGTGGGCTTTTGGTACCTGGGGGGGCGCTGAAGCTGTGGGTACTGTGGGACGTGGAGGTTGGGTTCTTGGAGTAGGTGCTGTAGCTTTCCGAGTACCTGCATACTCGTCTGCCAATTTGGCAGCCTCTGGTAGGGAAAGGGGCTTGCGGTCTCTTACCCACTCTTTCACCTCTGCTTGGATGTGGTCGTAAAACTGCTCCAGTAGTACCAACTGCAGGACGTCATCCAGGGTTGTAACTTGGCAGCTGGTAATCCAATGGGTAGCTGATTGTTGCAGGCGACAGGCCAATTCTGCGTAAGAGTCCTTTTCCAGCTTCCATGAATCTCTGAACTTTTGCCGGTATGCCTCTGGAGTTATTGCATACCGGAAGAGGAGGGCTTCCTTAACCCGGGCATAGCTGTGAACGTCTTCCCAGAGTACTGCTCGGAAGGCATCTGCTGCTTTGCCGGATAGCTTCCCTGCGAGTATGGAAACCCGCTCCTCTGCTGGTGCTCGATGTAGGATACACTGACGCTCAAAGTCTGCCAGGTACCCATCAATTTCACAGTCCTTTTCATCAAAATGCTTTAAATGCACTGAAGGGAACCTTTCTGGAGTCCCCAGTGCTGCTGGGTCAGCTTGGGAAACTTACGGCTGCTTGCTGTGTCTCTGCCAGTTTTAACTGTAGCTCCAGGTGTGCTTTTTGCGTATTTTCCTCCGCTATGATTTTCATCACCTGCATGATGATCTCCGGCGTTGGGTTCAGTCCAAACCATGCCAGTCTCTCCCGCATCTCCCGGTTTGTGGGTGATTCAGTTTCCTGAATCGTCGGTATATCCATCTCCCGAACGGCCGGTATTTCTGTTTCCTGACCCATCGTTACTGCCTCAGCCATGCTACCTTGGTCTAGCTCTATCAATTGGGCTATAATGACCCGCTTAGCCTTGCAGCCTGCACTTTTGCCCCAAACTTCCAATAGTTCCTTTAATGTGCTGCGCTTGAGCCATGTGTACCAGCTCTCTATTCACTGTACACCCGCTTCCTTTGGATTCTTTTGTTTAGGGAAAAAAGGGAAAATCCCGCCGCTGCCAACCAGTTGTGACGGTATTACTGTATCTCACCGCCTTTTAATTCCTTAATCCCCAATAGTTGAAGAATCCCCAATTCGCCAAATAAGAAATCGCTGGTATCGCTGAATAATTCCACACATGAGCCAAAGCTGAATGCTGGAACACACTTTACTGGAAGCAACCACAGGCATTTAAAACTACAATTTCTTTTATCCCCTGCCCCCATGCAAGGGAGAAACCCACAACAAATACACATTAACCAATAACACAAAGGTTACAATCCAAATAAAATCCCCCCCCCCCCCTCTGTCTGGAAGGTAATTATGGTACACAATGGTTAACATAATTATCACAGGCAGGGAAAAATGCAGTTTTACCCACATGCTGTAACTTTAAAACTATACATCCAATCTTTATACAAATACATATTCACAATCAATCCATTCAGGGGGACAACATATTCAAAAATGGCACGAATCAGACCAAGGTTTCAAACATATCCCCAGATAGCTTAGATCTGAGCGCACATTATTACTGAATGGCACTCAGATCACATACGTACAGATTCAACAGCAGGGGAAGAAAAAGTGTTTCAACATGGGACCATAATCACATGGTAAGACGCTGGCAAGTAGTCCTCTCCATGTACTCGTGGCAACTCAAAAGAGGGGAGTATGTCACAGAAATATAAATGAATACTCAATATAGTCTTTTAAGCAGGGAGAGGAAACATGCGAATAGACATAGAAGGGCATCCTTCAAAGTGTCTTTTTGTGTTTTTTTATTTGTTTTGTAAACCTGGAATAGGGCTTGGGAAAAAACTTTGGGATACTCAGAACTGGGAACTTGAATGAGGACACTATCTTCCAGCTTCAGTTGACACTGGCACAAAAGTATCCCAGAAAGATCCTCTTTGGATGTTGCCCTGGTGTTCATGCGACTTTAGGGTGATCCTTAAGCTCATCCAGGACTTCTTAAAGCATGTCTGAGCCTTGGAAAGTTAAACAACACTTCCAGGCTGGGTCACTCTCCAACAGACAAAGGACCCTGCTACTCTCTGCTCCAGCCCCTATATACCCCTCTCAGCCCCCTGCTGGTCACTCTCCTGACCAGGGATTGGCTGAGGCTGTATCCAGGGCCAGCTCAGACTCCACCCTCTTTACACACTTTGTACTTGAGATTTCTGCAAAGACAGAAAGAGACAGGCAGGCCTGCAAATGCAGAACCCAGAGTAGACAAAAAGCAATCAACAAGTTCCACTGGCTACAGCAGAGCCAAAATAAACTACTAAATTTAACTCTTTACTTACTCACTAATTAGGAGGATGCTACACATGAAAATGATTTATTTTTAAACCAGAGTTTAGTGTCATTTTAACTATCAACAGCTGGCTGATTAATATTTTTCTCTTTTGCCTGTGCAAACCCATTAACTCTACATATAATCATCATTAGTGGACATATTGTAGTTTGTCTTCTTGGGTATGTTTGGCCTCACATATTTCAGCCTTTTGCAACCAGGGGACAATGGAACCTTAGGGTGCCACCTGAGGTCTCTAGCTGTTCATTGAGCAGTGAGCATTTGAATCTCTGCACAATGTGATTATACAGTAACTAATTATATCTAATTGTTTTGTATTAAAGGTAAACTGCATAGCCTTTATAAAAGAGATCAGTGGAAATACTTTTTTTGTAATCCACTCCAGTGCAGTCACATGATTAAGAAGCACCTGATCACCTGTATCAGGGAGTGCCAGGCAACAGCTCTGAATTCCTGAAGCCATTATGTTACTCACCAGCTCCAACTGTCCATTCATTGTTGGCACAGAAAGCCCAAGCTTGTGCATCATGTGACTGCACCAGAGCGGATTAAAAGGAAGGTATTTCCATAGATCTCATTTAATAAAAACTATGAAGCATAGGTTGGAGAAGAGGGGCGCAACATTTCCAACAGCCTTTACTTCCACATTAGGCTATATGAGCTTTATACCTGGAAAAGCAATATAAAGCTACACCTGCTGGCCAAAAGGGAGAATACAAAATATTAAAATGTATTTTTTAATCCTTTTATAAAAAAAAGTTATGCATACCATCCCCTTTAAAAGTACATGTTGTACTTGTATGCCATTGTATAAGAATACAAAGCTCCTAGTTTACTCACTGGTCACCTCGCGCCTCAACTACTGCAACTCCCTTCTCATTGGCTTATCTTTACATAGGCTATCCGCCCTTCATTCCATCATAAATGCTGCTGCCAGGCTCACCCACCTTACCAACAGCTCCATGTCTGCTACTCCTCTCTGCCAATCCCCCCATTGGCTTCTGCTCACCCAACAAATTAAATTCAAAATACTAACAGCAATTTACAAAGCCATCCACAGATAAGCCCCCACCTACATCCCTAGCCTAGTCTCAAAATACCAACCAAATTGTTCTCTTCGTTTCTTCCAAGACTCCCTGCTCTCTAGCTCCCTCGCCACTTCCTCCCATATCTGCCTCCAGGACTTTTCCAGGACCTCTCCCATCCTATGGAACTCCTTACCCCAATCTGTCCGAATATCTTCTACTCTGTTAGCTTTTGAATGATCCCTAAAAACCCTTCTCTTCAGAGAAGCCTATCCTGCCCCTACCTAACAACTGTATATTTATTTTCTCCATCAGCTAATCCCCCACAGTTATTACCTTTAACAAACAAAATGGCCCCTGCCCCCACCTATACCTGGCCTTCACAGCAAGGAGCACATGGAAGGGCAACGCATGCAAGACAAGACCAGAAAATTTCCCAGCTCAACTCACCAACCAGTTAGCTTACCAACCAAATTAAACTAATATATTCTAGTTATTACCTTTTATATCACTTAACTCTCCCTCCTAGATTGTTAGCTCTATTGAGCAGGGCCCTCTGATTTCTCCTGTATTGGATTGTATTGTAATTGAACTGTATGCCCTCATGTTCAAAAAAAGCACTGCGCAAACTGTTAGCGCCAGTGGCGGCCCGTGCATAGGGGGCGCCAGGGCGCCGCCCCCCTACCCCTAAAAAAAAAAGAAAAAAACAAAACGAACAAATAAAGTTGTTCAAAAAAAAAAAATTGGGTTCGCCGGCCTGAACCCAAGGAACTGGTGGCTGGGGGGGGGGTGGGGTTACGTCCCAGAAGAGGCGCCGATTGGCTGCCTTCTGGGGGGGTAGGGGGGTATCCTGGGTGCAAGTCTTTGCGGTTGGACACCCCCACTTTCTGATATCCTGGCTGTGATTGGTCCAGTCTACAGCCTGGACCAATCATCATCCAGGATATCGCTGACGTCGCAATGGGGGCGGTGCCGGTGCGTGCGTCAGTCACTCACCGTCACCGCCGCTCAGAGAAGAGGAGAGGCCGCCCACCGGTTCCCGCCGCCGAGACGACGAGGGAGAAGGACCCGCCGCAGAAGAGGAGGAAGAAGCTGAGCCGCGCCGCCGCCAGGTAAGTTTGAAGGGAGCACGTACGCTGGCACTCTGCAATCATTGGGGGACAATGCTGGCACTCTGCAATCATTGGGGGACAATGCTGGCACTCTGCAATCATTGGGGGACAATGCTGGCGCTCTGCAATCATTGGGGGATAATGCTGGTGCTCTGCAATCATTGGGGGACAATGCTGGCGCTCTGCAATCATTGGGGGACAATGCTGGCACTCTGCAATCATTGGGGGGCAATGCTGGCACTCTGCAATCATTGGGGGACAATGCTGGCGCTCTGCAATCATTGGGAGAGAATGCTGGCGCTCTGCAATCATTGGGGGACAATGCTGTGGCACTCTGCAATCATTGGGGGACAATGCTGTGGCGCTCTGCAATCATTGGGGGACAATGCTGTGGCACTCTGCAATCATTGGGGGACAATGCTGTGGCGCTCTGCAATCATTGGGGGACAATGCTGGCGCTCTGCAATCATTGGGGGACAATGCTGTGGCGCTCTGCAATCATTGGGGGACAATGCTGTGGTGCTCTGCAATCATTGGGGGACAATGCTGGCACTCTGCAATCATTGGGGGGACAAAGCTGGCGCTCTGCAATCATTGGGGGACAATGCTGTGGCGCTCTGCAATCATTGGGGACAATGCTGGCACTCTGCAATCATTGGGGGACAAAGCTGTGGCGCTCTGCAATCATTGGGGGACAATGCTGTGGCACTCTGCAATCATTGGGGGACAAAGCTGTGGCACTCTGCAATCATTGGGGGACAAAGCTGTGGCTCTCTGCAATCATTGGGGGACAATGCTGTGGCGCTCTGCAATCATTGGGGGACAATGCTGTGGCGCTCTGCAATCATTGGGGTACAATGCTGTGGCGCTCTGCAATCATTGGGGGACAATGCTGTGGCGCTCTGCAATCATTGGGGGACAATGCTGTGGCGCTCTGCAATCATTGGGGTACAATGCTGTGGCGCTCTGCAATCATTGGGGGACAATGCTGTGGCGCTCTGCAATCATTGGGGGACAATGCTGTGGCGTTCTGCAATCATTGAGGGACAATGCTGTGGCGCTCTGCAGTGATTGGGGACAATGCTGTGGCGCTCTGCATTGAAAGGGGCTCGCACGCTGAACTCTGCATTGATGGGGGCACGGAACAGTTGCATTGAAGGGGGCACGCACGCTGAACTCTGCACAGTGTTTATTGCATTGAAGGGGGCACAGCACAGTTGCATTGAAGGGGGCATGCACGCTGAACTCTGCATTGTGGGGGCACAGCACAGTGTTCATTGCATTGAAGGGGGCACAGCACAGTTGCATTGAAGGGGGCATGCACGCTGAACTCTGAATTGTTGGGGCACAGCACAGAGTTCATTGCATTGAAGGGGGCACAGTGCTTATTGCATTGAAGGGGGCACAGCACAGTGTTTATTGCATTGAAGGGGGCACAGCACAGTGTTTATTGCATTGAAGGGGGCACAGCACAGTGTTTATTGCATTGAAGGGGGCACAGCACAGTGTTCATTGCATTGTGGGGGCACAGCACAGTGTTCATTGCATTGAAGGGGGCACAGCACAGGAACTCCTTACCCCAATCTGTCCGAATATCTTCTACTCTGTTAGCTTTTGAATGATCCCTAAAAACCCTTCTCTTCAGAGAAGCCTATCCTGCCCCTACCTAACAACTGTATATTTATTTTCTCCATCAGCTAATCCCCCACAGTTATTACCTTTAACAAACAAAATGGCCCCTGCCCCCACCTATACCTGGCCTTCACAGCAAGGAGCACATGGAAGGGCAACGCATGCAAGACAAGACCAGAAAATTTCCCAGCTCAACTCACCAACCAGTTAGCTTACCAACCAAATTAAACTAATATATTCTAGTTATTACCTTTTATATCACTTAACTCTCCCTCCTAGATTGTTAGCTCTATTGAGCAGGGCCCTCTGATTTCTCCTGTATTGGATTGTATTGTAATTGAACTGTATGCCCTCATGTTCAAAAAAAGCACTGCGCAAACTGTTAGCGCCAGTGGCGGCCCGTGCATAGGGGGCGCCAGGGCGCCGCCCCCCTACCCCTAAAAAAAAAAAGAAAAAAACAAAACGAACAAATAAAGTTGTTCAAAAAAAAAAATTGGGTTCGCCGGCCTGAACCCAAGGAACTGGTGGCTGGGGGGGGGGGGTGGGGTTACGTCCCAGAAGAGGCGCCGATTGGCTGCCTTCTGGGGGGGTAGGGGGGTATCCTGGGTGCAAGTCTTTGCGGTTGGACACCCCCACTTTCTGATATCCTGGCTGTGATTGGTCCAGTCTACAGCCTGGACCAATCATCATCCAGGATATCGCTGACGTCGCAATGGGGGCGGTGCCGGTGCGTGCGTCAGTCACTCACCGTCACCGCCGCTCAGAGAAGAGGAGAGGCCGCCCACCGGTTCCCGCCGCCGAGACGACGAGGGAGAAGGACCCGCCGCAGAAGAGGAGGAAGAAGCTGAGCCGCGCCGCCGCCAGGTAAGTTTGAAGGGAGCACGCACGCTGGCACTCTGCAATCATTGGGGGACAATGCTGGCACTCTGCAATCATTGGGGGACAATGCTGGCACTCTGCAATCATTGGGGGACAATGCTGGCGCTCTGCAATCATTGGGGGATAATGCTGGTGCTCTGCAATCATTGGGGGACAATGCTGGCGCTCTGCAATCATTGGGGGACAATGCTGGCACTCTGCAATCATTGGGGGGCAATGCTGGCACTCTGCAATCATTGGGGGACAATGCTGTGGCGTTCTGCAATCATTGAGGGACAATGCTGTGGCGCTCTGCAGTGATTGGGGACAATGCTGTGGCGCTCTGCATTGAAAGGGGCTCGCACGCTGAACTCTGCATTGATGGGGGCACGGAACAGTTGCATTGAAGGGGGCACGCACGCTGAACTCTGCACAGTGTTTATTGCATTGAAGGGGGCACAGCACAGTTGCATTGAAGGGGGCATGCACGCTGAACTCTGCATTGTGGGGGCACAGCACAGTGTTCATTGCATTGAAGGGGGCACAGCACAGTTGCATTGAAGGGGGCATGCACGCTGAACTCTGAATTGTTGGGGCACAGCACAGAGTTCATTGCATTGAAGGGGGCACAGTGCTTATTGCATTGAAGGGGGCACAGCACAGTGTTTATTGCATTGAAGGGGGCACAGCACAGTGTTTATTGCATTGAAGGGGGCACAGCACAGTGTTTATTGCATTGAAGGGGGCACAGCACAGTGTTCATTGCATTGTGGGGGCACAGCACAGTGTTCATTGCATTGAAGGGGGCACAGCACAGTGTTTATTGCATTGAAGGGGGCACAGCACAGTGTTTATTGCATTGAAGGGGGCACAGCACAGTGTTTCATTGAAGGGGGCATGCACGCTGAACTCTGCATTGTTGGGGCACAGCACAGTGTTCATTGCATTGAAGGGGGCATAGCACAGTGTTTATTGCATTGAAGGGGGCACAGCACAGTGTTTATTGCATTGAAGGGGGCACAGCACATTGTTCATTGCATTGAAGGGGGCACAGCACAGTTGCATTGAAGGGGGCATGCACGCTGAACTCTGCATTGTGGGGGCACAGCACAGTGTTTATTGCATTGAAGGGGGAATAGCACAGTGTTTATTGCATTGAAGGGGGCACAGCACAATGTTCATTGCATTGAAGGGGGCACGCACGCTGAACTCTGCATTGAAGGGGGCATGTACACTGGTCTCTGCATTGAAAGGGGGCATGTACGCTGGTCACTGCATTGAAAGGGGGCATATACCATCTCCTGTACCATGACCTGTGACATGCCTATACCATATCTGTGCCATGCCTATACCATCACCTGTGCCATGCCTGTACCATCACCTATGCCATACCTATACCATCACCTGTACCATGACTTCAAAGTCACGCAATTTTTTACTGCATTTTTTGACGCGAAGCAATACCTATTACATTTTTCTTTTTGCGCCCCCCCAAAAATTTTGAGCACCAGCCGCCACTGGCTAGCGCTATATAAATCCCATATAAAATTAATATTATTATTATTATTAGTATAGGTAGAATATATTTATAACTTAGGTGTGCTCTTTAAGTATTTTATGTTGTCCTTTGTGCACAATCCATGTGCATATCCAAATCAGGAACTCTAGTACCCATCACCATACCGCATGTAGTACAAGGAAAATAGGTTAAATATGTTTAAAACATTTTGCAGTCAATGGTACTGAATGATTTACTCAGTAAATACAGTATGGAACAAATTCAATGTTTCCTCTACGATAATAAATAGGATTTTTTTTATCCCTTTTCTTCAAAGATTTTGGTCAATAATCTGCTGACATTAATAAAAATAAGGCTTTCACTGGTAAAATGACGTTTTCCTGGGACATTTTAATCTCCATTTTATCACATGACTTCAGGATCTTTGGAGAAGTCACCAAGCCCCAGAGGCAGACATCAGAAATATCTCGCCGGTACAGCTCCCTCACACTGTTCTCTGTCAAGGGGTGAATAAATATTTAATAGGTTTGCTTTCCTAAGTATTAAAGTACCCTTAGTGGTGATGTTTCATAGGAATCGTGTATTAAATTTAAAATTACTTTTTTTGTGAGCTGTCTCATCATATGCCTTAAAGATGATCATGCCTGCATGGCAATTCAGACTGGCCCATCTGTTGGCTTCTGGACTTATCTGTTACTTGGTAATATTCATGGACATTTTGATGCAAGAGTCAGAAATGATATGTCTGAAATGAACTCACATTATTATATTAGCTAAAGGAATAACTTGCTTACTGCACAACATTTTCTACAGGAATGAGATTCCTAAATACATTGGTTCTTCCATAGCCTTCAGTCCAGGTTCACACGCCGAGGAGCGCCTTCCTGTGCAATTCGGGTTTTCAGCCCGACCATTTGAATAGGCTGAAATCACACTGGATTGCACCAAAAGTAGTCCATGTGCTACTTTTAAAAAAGCACTGCAACCAGATCACATGGTACTGCGGCACCATGCAAACCTGTACAGACAAACGCACTGAATTGCGATCTGCATTTGGGGTGTCATTTGAAATACATTTAAACATACATATTTGCCAGCACACCATGGATCTTGCACAGCAGTCCGAAGAAACTTTTTATTACACAGGGATGACATCAGGATAAGTGCAACGTTTCGGAGTCACGCGGGACCCCTTCGTCAGGCATGTGATGGGGTCCTTCGTGACTCCCAAATGTTGCACTTATCCTGATGTGATGTGATTCCCTTTGCAATAAAAAGTTTCTTCAGACTGCTGTGTAATATCCAGGGTGTGCTGGCAAATATGTATATATCTGTGATAGATCCAGCTGGTGATCGCTGCAGCACCCACAACTGATGTGCCTATATCCAGGAAGGTGAGCGATAGGAATATGAACTAATTAGAAATACATTGACGCCTGCAGCAGGTCGCACATCCAGTGCATTTCGAACATGTGTGGGGAAACGCACACGGAACACGGGTTTCCCACACTGCATTCTGGTGTGAAGTATAACTCCAACATTGTTAGAATAAAAAAGGAATCCCCTCTACAGGAACTGTATACTTTGTAATAATTTTGTAGCAGATTCTTATCTTTACATATTCTAAACAAAAAGTTTTTTTTATAGCAAGTCCCTTCACAAACTGTTTCCTGGATAGAGTAACTGCCTTGGAATATATGTGTTACTAAACCCAGGACCCTTCATTCACTATATCTGGTCTCCCACAGTACACAGAACATGGAAATGCAATTATGTTAATAAATATAAACTGCTAAATACCATTGGGGGCGCAGGGGTGCCGCCCCCCTATCCATGCGCCTGGCCCCCTAATCTACATGCAAGGCACCGGACACATGGATTCCAATAGGGGATTTTTTTTTTTTTAAGCACGTGATTAGAGCCAGAGTCTCTAATAGGCTTCAAAAAAGGGTGAGCTCAGGGCGCAGAGCACTGCGCCCTGAGCCCACCCAGTTGTATGACACTAGCGAATGAATATTCGCTATTATCACACTGATTTTCCTCCCAGCCAATCAGGAAGCGGGTCGTGAGACCCCTTTCCTGATTGACTGAAAAGAGAAGTGATTTTACTGGCCATTGGCCAGGAAGAGGGAGGAGCCGTACGGTCGGAGGAGACTCTCAGCCGCTCAGGGAAGGAGCAGGTAAGGATGCTGGCTGTCCGGCTGGGCAGCCACCTGTCCATCCCAGTAGGGGGGAGGGGGTGGTAGGTTATTTGATTGCCAGCCATCCTGCCTGAGGGGGGGTGTTGGTCTTGCCGCCCCCCAAATTTTCATTCACCAGGCGCCACTGCTATATGCCTTAACAGCAATATATAGCAGTCCTGTGACTTCTATCAGTGTCCGGCTGAGAACTGGTTAAAGCTGGTGGTAGGATTTATTTTCTTTCTTCTCTGACTGTCCTATGAGGCTGCATGACCCCTGACCCTCTGTCCTAACAGTGCTGATTGGCCCTGTGATGATCACATGCACCCTCCCAACAAAAAAAAACACTCTAGCAATACACACCAAACTGAGCATGTGCAGCCTGACTTCAAGGCTCTGATCTATCAGCAGATGGATTAGGGACAGTAAAAGAAGGGGAGGATCTGAGAAGACAGGATCAAACAGCCTTTTTACACAATTTGGAGGATTAACCCCTTAGGTTCCACAGTGAGTATAACGCAGAGATAGAACAGTGGTCATGGGACTTTAAATGACCACTGTTCTATCTCTGCATGCACATTTGGGGATGGAGGCTTGTGTATACTTCAGATCATATTTTCTCTTTCTCTCTGCACAGTGAGTATAACAAGCATGCTTTACTGCGTTTACGGACTGATTTTACTGTTGTGGGTTTAGTAACACTTTAGTAACACTTTAGTGAGTAAGACCCCGTTCACACTGGGGCGACGCTACTTGCCAGGGCGACCTCGGAGCGGCCGGCACGGACTTCATAACATTGAAGTCAATGCAGGTCTCTCCGGGTCGCCCCAAAGAAGCTCCGGACCCTTTTTCTAAGTCGGAGCGACTTGTGTCGCTCCTATTAGAACGGGTCCACAGCTTCTCTATGGCAGGCGACCTACGGCCTGACAGGTCACCCCAGTGGGAACGGGGTCTTACACTTCACTGAGAAAAGCTGAGAAAAGCTGCACTGACTGTGTCCCTTTATAAGTAAATACATCTTAAACGGTAGCTATGCCAAGACTTTTTTGTTTTATTTTGATTGATAGAGCGGTGAAAGATTAGCACCCCTGTCAGGTTTTACTGTTATCTGGGGCTCTTTTTTGAAGATGAGTATTGTAGCAAACTCTGTCATTTCTTTTTTTTTTGCTATTACTGGGCTACTTATTTTTTCGATCAATTTTTTTTTTTCTATTATTTTTCAACTGAAGTTCAGCTTTAAAGGATTGATTCACACTTTGGAATATGTTACATCTACAATTAGGGTGCAACATGCACAGTACACCCCTTGATAGCCTTCCCCATGAGAGCAGGGTGGTTCCTCCACCCGCAGCTGTTGTCACATTCAAAAAACCCATACATTGCACCTGCGATCCTTTGATCCGTTTTTTCCCTACAAAAACATGTACATTTTTTTTTCCTACAAGGGTAAATTTAATCTTTAAAGATTTTCCTATCTACTGCAAGGGAAACCTGAAATTATGACGTGTATCTCTGTGCAAACTTCTGGGAAAAGCAATGAGCCAATCAGGATGTGCCATTTCTTAGAACATTCTGTACAACAACAGTGCATACAACACCTCTAAGGTTGCCATATGGGAAGGAAACTGAATCACTGAGTTGGAAAAGTATCACCCCCTTGTGTCAGTATTTTGTTGAACCACTTTTTTGCTTTAACCGCTTTCCCTCGGAAGATTTATACCCCCTCCATGACCATGCCATTTTTTGCGATACGCCACTGCGTTACTTTTATCTGACAACTGCGACGCTGTACCAAAATAAAATGTATGTCCTTTATTTCCCACAAATAGAGCTTTCTTTTGGTGGTATTTGATTATCTCTGCAGTTTTTATTTTTTGCTCTATAAAAAAAAAAAAAGTGACAATTTTGAAAAAAAATATATATAAATATTTTTTCTACTTTCTGCTATAAAACATATTCAATAAAAAAAAAATTAAAAACAATCTAATATCTTCATCAGTTTAGGCCAATATGTATTCTGCTACATATGTTTGCTAGAAAAAATCCCAATAGACATATATTGATTGGTTTGCGCAAAAGTTATAGCGTCTACAAACTATGGGATATTTTTTTTTTGTTTAATTTTTTATTTTTTACTGGTAATGGCAGTGAACAGCGACTTATAACGGGACTGCGATATTGTGGAGGACAGTCGGGACACTAACTGACACTTTTGACACTTTTTGGGGACCAGTGACACTAATACAGTGATCAGTGCTAAAAATATGCACTGTCACTGTACTAATGACAATGCCTCGGAAGGGGTTAACATCATGGGGGATCAAAGGGTTAAATGTATTTCTAGCTAGTGCTTGGTTACTGTGTTGGAGGTGCTTTTACTAGGGGAAGACATAGATCTGATGTTCCTACTTTGCAAGAACACAAGTATCCATGCCTTCCCTCCTCACAGAATGGCAATCTGCCTTGTTTACATAGGAAGATTGCCGCTCTGCCTGTATAACCGCAATCGGTGGGTGCTGGCAGACATCGAGTCCGCGGTAACCAACACTGAGCACCCGCTGTGTGTGATCACAGCGGGAATGGGTCGCCGGTGGCGTGCATGCGTGCTCCAGACCCAGAAGTGTCAGATCACATACTAGGTATATGATCTGGCACTGAGCAGCTGCCCTTCCACAGTACATGCACAACTGTTAATTACAGCCTTTCTGTTGTAAGTCTGTTGGGGTATGTCTCTACTAACTCTGCACGTCTCTCATTTTTTTTCCTATAAAAAAAAAAAACATGTTATACTTACCTGCTCTGTGCAGTTGGTTTTGCACAGAGCACCCCAGATCCTCCTCTTCTGTGATCCTGGGCCCTCCCTCCTGTTCAATGCCCCCACAGCAAGAAGCTTGCTATGGGTGCACCCGAGCCGTGTCACAGCTTCCTGTGTCCATTTAGACATGGAGCCCCAACCTGGCCCCGCCCCCTCTTTCCTCTGATTGACTAGCTGACTTTGATTGACAGCAGTGGCAGCTGTGTCTCAGCCAATCAAGAAGGAGAATCTGGGACGGCTGAGACACTTGTGGACATCGCTGGATTGAAAGAAACCTCAGGTGAATGTTAGGGGGGGCTGAGGGGGGCTGCTGCACACAGAAGGCTATTTATCTTAATGCATAGAATGCATTAAGATAAAAAAAACCTTCTGCCTTTACAACTCCTTTAAATTTAATGGTGACCGTTTGTGGACTGCAGTCTTCAAGTCATTCCACAGATTTTCAATGTGGTTTAAGTCTGGGCTTTGACTAGGCCATGCAATCAACCACTGTGGGGTCGTTTTTTCTGTGCGGTTTGGGTCATTGTCACGTTGGAAGGTGTAAAATGTGCTCAGTTTGGGGTCTCTGGATTCCACTGAAGAATGACTAATTCTTAAATAAGGGTTGGATTTATTTACCATAGGGATAAAACTTCATTACAATTACAGATATGGAAATGGGGTAGAGGGCAATGGTTCGGGAAAAGGGGAGGGGGGGTCTGTCTACTATCATACACACAACCTCACTGAATCTCTCGGGCCAGGGTTCTTTTTATCCAGATTTTAGATCCACACCCCAGCGGAGGGGGGGGGGGGGTTTAATCACAAATATTAAAGACAGTTGAACCAACAGTCATAAAAAGTTGGTTCCTCTCCCAGGCTCAGCTTTCAATTCCTTAGAGCTGATAATCACCAAGAATGTCCATCCATTTCATCACCCTTCAGGCACCATGCTGGCCAGGTGTGAGGGGGCAGTTGAATATCCTAAGGAGTCCAACTGGTTAGATGATAAGGACCTTGTGCGTTGTTCTAGCCCTGTTTACTGAAGGCTGGCTGAAAACACTGTCATTTACCTCACGTCAAAGCCCTTTCAAAGCTATGTTGTACAAGCCATATTGTTCTCATGTTCCATCTGCATTTTTATCAGTTTGTTTCCAGTATTACAGAAGGTAAATCTTGCCATGTTCCTAAAATCAAGGACGTTACTAATAATGGGGCCCCATAGCAACATTTTGATACCCTCCAGCTAGCTCTTTTTTTTGTCAACTTTAACAATACAAATGGCCCATATTACATCTCTAAACTGTGTTATGATCGATGCTGTGTACTGATCTGTTGACATGAATAGATGTTACAATGGTGAATTGATATATCACAAAAAGATTTTAATAAAATTTCCTCAGTCATCTCCACAGAGATTAACCATATAAAAACATATCAAGAACCGTTAACTCCACATTTACTCTGCTAAGGCAGTTATGTGAGGCTGTTAATAGCAGCAAATAACACTAATGAACAGTGAAAAATTGCATTTGTAATTAGCTACTATAACACGGTCTGAGAATAATCAGCCTTAAAAGTATAGAATCCGCTCTAATTACAAAAGAAGAGTTAGAACTTATTAGAATGTCATGCTTATCCTTCAGAAGGGCTGAATGTCATCTGCTATCCTCCATTTCTGAAAACACATATTTGGAAATATAGAACCAAATCAAGGACGTTATGCATTTTGTTGTTTATAGAGGGTAAGTATACAAGGCTTTTTTCAGCTGGAACTTGGCGGAACTCGGTTCCACCAGGTTTGGCTCAGGCCCTCTGCTCCCTACTCACCAATATTACTTGTAAACACAGACGTCTGGCTTCTGTGTTTACAAGTGACAGTTTGTCTTCCAACGTATCCCACAGATCTGATCTCCTGAGTGGCTCCCACTGAGCGCAGGATGGGGACAATGGAGATGAAGGTGCCCCGGGTGCAGTGCAGATGCCGACACCCCCATTGGATGATCTCCCCACAAGTGAGAGAGGCCGCGCTAGCTACAGTGTGCAGGGAGGTACTAGAGCCAACTGGGTGCTTCAGCTTAATACAGCAACAAAAGTAAGACATGTGGAAGATGGTGGAGCTTTTAAGGAAGTGGGGAGAAAATGGGGCAGTGGAAAGGGGGGGGGGGGGTTGCATGTAGAGGTCAGAGCTGAAGAGGTTTGAAAGTGAGATGTGGTTGGGGGGGTGCAGAGGTAAGCAGCTGTGGATAAAGGCTGAACTCAGACTCTGCAGCGCACCACTAAACTATGTATGTAACGCACCCCCAAACTCTGCGCTCTGTGTGTAATCCCTCTTCCTGAACTCTGCACTCCTAGTATTTAATGCCCCTTTAAGGCCTTTCCACTGTTCCTGAAATTTGACCACACCAACTATTTGATGCAGTTTGGAGTTGATAAAGTGTGGGGGGTCGTGGTTGAGTTCCTGTACCTATTTTCTGAGAAAAAAAGACCTGGTGTTACATATACTGTACATAGTTAGGCAGGTTGAAAAAAGACACAAATCCATCTAGTTCAACCAATAAAAAAAAAACATACAATCCTATACCCACAGGTGATCCAGAGGAAGGCGAAAACTCCAGCAAAGCATAATCCAATTTGCTGCAGCAGGGGGAAAAATTCCTTCCTCATCCTTCGAGAGACAATCGGATATTCCCTGGATCAACTTTACCTATAAATATAAGTATCCAGTTATATTATGTACATTTATGAATAAACCCAGGCTTTTTTTAAAGCAATCTACTGACCTGGCCAGAGCCACCTCCGGAGGGAGTCTATTTCACATTTTCACAGCTCTTACTATGAAGAAACCTTTCTGTAATTAGAGATTAAATCTGTTTTCCTCCAGACGTAAAGAGTGCCCCTTGTCCTCTGTGATGGCCTTAAAGTAAATAACTCAACACCAAGTTCACCATAGGGGCCTCTTATGTATTTGTACAAGTTGATCATATCCCACCATAATCTCCTCTTAAGAGAGAATAAATGCAGCTCCTCTAATCATTCCTCATAGCAGAGCTCCTCCATGCCTCTTATCAGTTTGGTTGCCCTTCTCTGCACTTTCTCCAGTTCCCCGATATCCTTTTTGAGAACTGGTGCCCAAAACTGAACTGCATATTCCAGATGAGGTCTTACTAATGATTTGTACAGGGGCAAAATTATATCTCTCTCTCTGGAGTCCATACCTCTCTTAATACAAGAAAAGACTTTGCTCGCTATGGAAACCTCAGCTTGGCGTTGCATGCTAATATTAAGCTTATGATCTCCCAAAACCCCCAGTTCCTTCTCCACCATTGATTTCCCTAGTTGTACTCCCCCTAGTATGTATGATGCATGAATATTCTTAGCCCCCAAGTGCATAATTTTACATTTATCAACATAAACATCATTTGCCACAGTCGCCCAATTAAACAGTGCATTGAAGTTGGCTTGTAAGTTGGAAAAAGTTATTCCATTGCACTGTTGGTTTCATCTGCAAAGACTGAAATGGTACTTTTACTCCCAGACCCTATATCACTTATAAATATATTAAAAAAGTAAGGGTCCCAACACTGAACCTTGGGGTACACCACTTATAACCTTAGACCATTCAGAGTAAGAATCATTAACCGCTACTCTCTGAATTATATCCAATTTCAAACTGATCTTTCCAAGCCGTGTGTGGGGAACTGTGTCAAACACTTTTGCAAAATCCAAGTATACTACGTCCACAGCCACCACTCTGTCCAAGATTTTACTTACCTCCTCATCAAATGAAATCAGATTATTTTGACAACTTCTGTCTTTCATGAATTCATGCTGTCTGTTGGTTTAAATATTTTTTCCAGCAAGGAACTCATCTATGTGGGTTTTTTTAAACTCTCCAGTTTCTTCCTGCCATTGGAGTTAAACTAACTGGTCTATAATTATTTGGTAAAGACTTTGATTCCTGTGAAAAGCTCATGAGCTGGCACATGTTCAATACTACATCAACTCTTCTGAATTTTTTAAAAATATTTCTTGCACATCAGCTAAATAATACATATTGAATGAGATGGAAAGACTTTATGAGTTCATGTTTACAGGTGTTCTAGCCAAATGTGGCATGTAGTGTTTGCAGGGCCGGCCCTACCATGGGTCCCGCTGGGTCCATTGGGCCCAGGCAGCACTTTAAGAGGGGCAGCAAATTGACTCCCAAGATTTTTTTCCAGCAGCTTTGTGTGTCATCAGTTTGTGGAGCGTTACGGGAGGCATTTCCCCAGCTCCTACTGCCACCAGTAGTGCAAACTGATGAGTATGAGGAGGCGGAGCGTCTCCTTCTGGGAACGTCCCTCACGTTATCGTGGTGTGCGCAATGACGTCAGACATCAGCGCTTTCCATCTCATGCAGGGCAGGCTGAATCTTCTAGGGCAGTGGGTGTGGCAGACACAGGAGTGACAGTGGTGACAGGAGGACAGACAGTGGGTGTTTGGTGAACCGGTCCGGTGGTGAGTTATGGAAGAAGATAACAGTATATAATATTTTCAAGATTTTATATATAATGGATGTGGGGTCTTCTGGTTGGGCCTGATTTTTTTTTTTTGGAGGGGGGGGGGCAGTATTTCATTCTTGGACCCAGGCAGCACAATGTCTTGGACCAGCCCTGAGTTTTCGACAAGAATGGGCTTTATTTTATCTGCTTTGCCTGCAGTTCAAACATACCTTAATAGGACATGCTGTGCCCAACCCAAAAAATAAAGAAAGCAGTGTCATGCAAAGTAGGCCTAATGCAGCCTCAGACCTGCCATATGTACTTCTCTATTAAAGTTTGAGATTTTGCTGACCTGCATTTAAGGTATATTTAACTCATAGGAAAACAACTCCTGCCAACATGATCCCTATAGGGTCCTTTCACATGGGCTTTCTGCCCAGAGGACTCCATTTTGCTCAGCGGGGGATCAACCTGCCCATCCCCGCTGAGCCAGACCTATATGTGCTGTGCTGAGACATACCTGTCAGAGCCCTGCTCTCCTCTATGGGAGATCAGATGAAAATGGACCGCCTGTCCATTTTCATTCGATCCTATCCGATCCGATCCTCCAGATGGATGGGAATAGGGTTTCCATCCGTCTGGATTTCACAGACAGGATTGGATAGCAGCGGGTGTCAGTGGAAATGTCACCACTGACATCCGCTGCTCCATAGGTATGCATGGAGCATCCGACTAGGTCTGCCTAAATAACTGACAAGCCAACCTGATCGGAAAGCCCGTGTGAAAGGGGCCTAAGTGTGGTGCATCTTAATGCAGAAGTCTGGGCTAGAACTAACTATACGTAAAATGGCTCCCACCCACCTTCTAACTACTAACTACTATACAAATTACCCCATAAAAGGAAGATGCATGTACTTACCCAGGGCCGCCGACAGGGGGGAGCCTAGGCCACACAGGAGGCCCAGACAGGGAAGGGGATCAGTTTGGTGGGGGGTTAATTACAGCAATGATACCGTGTGAGGCTCTCTGCAGCAGCTGAAAGCCAATTTCTCCCCCTCTCCCTCCTGCCAGCTTTCACTAGATTCCCTCCTGTATGCCCCCCCCCCCCACCACCACCAGTGTGCCAAGGCCCTCCCACAGCTCTGCTGGGATCCCTGTCCTGCCAGCAGCTGCAGGTAGACAGGAACATCTGTCAGGATGGAGAGCAGTGGAAGGGGCCAGTAAACATTGTACTATATGTCATTTACTGTCCCCTTCCTTTAGTGAATGAACGGACAAAGTGTGGGATCGGTACTGTCCATTGATAACTGAACATAGTAAACTCTCCAGTTCATTCATCTGCAGTGCAGCTTGAGGCTGATGATTTTCCTCAATTCCTCTCACTGTCTCAAACATGAGATGTCAGGGGTCTGTTGAAAAATGTAAAAAAAAGTAGCTTTAAACGTGTAAAAAATACATTGTAGTAAATATTTTTTAACCACTTTAGGACCGGAGGATTTTCCTGCTTTACGTCCAGGCCACTTTTTGCGATTCGGCACTGTTAACTGACAATTGCGCGGTCATGCAACACCGTACCCAAACGAAATTTACGTCCTTTTTTTCCCACAAACAGAGCTTTCTTTTGGTGGTATTTGATCACCTCTGCGCTTTTCATTTTTTGCAATATTAATAAAAAAAGGGACAATTTTGAAAAAATAACAATATTTTTCTACTTTGACGTTTAAAAAATATCCAATATATTCAATTTTTGTCATATATTTAGGCCAAAATGTATTTAGCTACATGTCTTTGACACAAAAATTCTCAATGAGCGTATTTTTAACCGCTTTAAGATCGGAAGATTTTACCCCATTCCTGACCAGGCCATAGTTTGCGATTCGGCACTGCGTTATTTTAACGGACCATTGCGCGGTCGTGCGATGCTGTATCCAAATTAAATTTAATTAAATTTTTTTGAAAAAATAACAATATTTTTCACATTTTTTTATATGAAATTCCCCCCCCCAAAAAAAATGTAAAAATCTAAATTTTGTAACATTTTAGGCCAATTTGTTTTCTGCTACATATTTTTGGTAAAAAAAAATCGCAATAAGCGTATTTTGATTGGTTTTAGCAAAAGTTATAGCAGCTACTAACTACGGGAAATTTATGTAATTTTTATTGTTTTTTTTTTAACTAGTAATGGCGGCGATCTGCAATTTATTTTGCAGGACTGCGACATTGCGGCGGACAGATCGGACCCTTGACTGACATTTTTGACACTTTTGGGGGTACCAGTGACATTACTATAGTAATCAGTGCTATAAATATGCATTGTTACTGTAAAAATGACACTGGCAGGGAAGGGGTTAACTTTTATTGGTGATTAAGGGGTTAATGTATGCCTGGTGCTTACTGATGTGTGTGGGGGGAGGGGACTGTGTGACACAGACACAGATCACAGATTCAGCTATGCTGAATCCTGCAATCTGTCCCTGCCTGTCACTTAGGAGATCCGCCCGCTTTGTTTACACAAGCGGGCGGATCTCCACACTCGATCCCCAATGATCGGGGAAGAGCGGCGGTAATCACCGCCGCTCCTCCCCTGGCCTGACTCCCGCTGTGACTGAATACAGCGGGAGCGAGCCTCCGGCGCGTGCGCCGCCCACAGGGGGATGAGTCCAGCGAAGTAGACCTACGTCGCTGGACGATAACGAACCACTTTGCCGCAGTACGCTTAATGTGAGCGGTCGGCAAGTGGTTAAACATTGTAAAAAACGGAATTTTTGTAAAATCTTACCTGTAAAATTCCTTTCTCTGAGTCCTCCGACAGTCGCCGCCATCTTCATATTCGTCACATTGGGGTATTTGACTTTGCTCCGTAGGAGTAGCTAGGCAACAGAATATGTCAATATTAAAGCTTTTAACATATCCCCACCCCAGGGGGTGGTCCCCTCAGTCTATACCCTCCTGCTTCCTGTTTCCTGCTTCAGTTTCAGTGGAATAGCAGTAGAGTACCTAAACCCCAAAAGAGGGGCGGGGGCGGCGACTGTCGGAGGACTCAGAGAAAGGAATTTTACAGGTAAGATTTTACAAAAATTCCGTTTTCTCTTAAGTCCTCCGACAGTCGCCGCCATCTTCATATTCGTCACAATAGGGACGTCCCAAAGCAGTGCAAACATGAGGGTTGGGAAACGCAGCCGCGCCTAAAGGCAACGCAGTCTCCACATCAAGAAAGTAACCTTACCAAAGGAAGGAAACCAGCTGGGCAACACGAGAAAAAATTTGCTCAACGGGAGCAATAACCCAGAAAAAAACAAATAACCCAGGGATACAAAGAAATCCCAAACAGCCCAAAGGACCAAAACCAGGGACCCTAAGGGACCGCCGCACTAAGAACCTTGCGGCCAAAGGAAGCATCTGCCGATGCTTGAACATCCACTCTGTGGAACAGAGTGAAGGTGTGCACGGTCGACCAAGTCGCCGCCCTACACACCACAGAAGCCCCATGACGACAGGCCCAAGACGTACTCAGAGATCTGGTAGAGTGCGCCCTCACAGGCATAAGGGAAACTTTTCCCCGCAAAGCACAGGCCTGTTCAACGGCCTGTCTGAACCAATTGGCGAAGGCAGAAGCCGACGCCGCCACGCCCTTCCGAGGACCCCCGGAAGGACAAACAAAGAATCCGAATTGTGAAAAGATTCAGACGATTTTAGGTAAACCCTAATCGCCATGAACAGCATCCAAGGAGTGCAGCACCACCTCCTCCGAATGTTTAGACTTTGTGCAAGGCGAAGGCAAGACAATGTCCTCATTGAGGTGAAATTCCGAAACCCTCTTCAGAAAAAAAGAAGGGTTAGGTCGCAAGACCACCTTAACCAAGTGATTGACCAGATACGGACAATGGCAGGACAGGCTACCAGCTCCGACACTCCGTCACCAAAAAAGGTGACCTTCTAGGACAACATAGACAACGAGATCTACCCGATCCGTTCAAAAAAGAACCATGTTGTAACACGGACAGAACAAGATTCCAGTCCCAAGGAGGCAGAGGCACCCTCCTAGGAGGGACCAGATGCCCCCGAACAAAAGTGCCAATCAAGGAGATAGATGCCATAGGACGTTGAAAAAAGAACGGCCATCGCAGACACCTGACCCTTGATCATAGCCAGCGCCAAACGCTGTCAACACCCTTTCGAAGGAAGGACAACACCCCAGACACCGACCACGGGCGAGGTGAAGACCCCCTGAACTCACACCAGGCAAAATAGGCCTCCGAAATACGGTAAAAGACCTACCCCGAGGAAAAAATTCCTTGCGTCGATCAAAGTGTGAATGACCTCAGGGGAGAGACCCCTATCCCTCAGGGCCTCGGTTTCAACAGCCAGGCCGGCAAAGCCAGCGACTGCAAGGCAGGATGAAATATCAGCCCTTGAGACCGGAGATCTTCCCGTAGAGGCAGACGCCTGGGGCGTCGACCGCCAAATGCACGAGGTCTGCGTACCAGGACCGGCAAGGCCAGTCCGGTGTCACAAGAATCACCGTGTTTTGGTTCCGAGAAGGAACCTGGGCAGCAATTGAAACGGTGAAAACGCATACATCAGTCGGTACTGATGCCACGGAGCTACCAACGCGTCTGACGCGTCTGCCCGAGGATCGCGTGGCCTTGCCACGAACCTGTACACCTTGCTGTACAGACGAGACGCGAACAGGTCCACCTCCGGAAGACCCCACGTCGTGCACACCATCTGGAGAACACCCGGACGGAGGGGCCATTCCCCCTGGTCCAGGGACTGGCGGCATCAGATAATCCGCCCGCCAGTTCTCCAACCCCTG
Source organism: Pelophylax lessonae (assembly GCF_965119305.1). NCBI lineage: Eukaryota > Metazoa > Chordata > Amphibia > Anura > Ranidae > Pelophylax > Pelophylax lessonae. Next base: position 239,135,674 of record NC_138768.1, on the reverse strand, counting down.
GAATGTGAACCGCCGATATCGCCGGGACATGCGTCTCGGCCCAAGACAGAATGTCGGCCACTTCCCGAGCCACCCGGGCCCCCTTGGTGTCCCCTTGGCGAATGACGTAAGCCACCGCCGTGGCAATGTCCGTCTGCACCCGAACCGGACAGCCCTGCAGCCTGTCCGGCCAACGTTGAAGGCAGAGAATCATCGCACGCAATTCCAGAATGCTGACCGGAAGGGAGGATTCCCCCTCCGACCAAGTTCCCTAGGCGGACAGAACGCCCAGAACACCACCCCAGCCCGATAGGCTGGCATCCGTGGTGACCACCGTCCATGAGAGAGGACGAAAAGACTTGCCCCCTGACACCGGCGGGGACAGGAGCCACCACAGAAGAACCCTTCTGGTGCGATGGCCCAACGAAATCCGGATCCAGAGATCGCGGTCGCCCGTCCCACCTGGACAGGATCTCCGCTTGGAGACCCCCCGTGTGAAACTGGGCGAAGGGAATCGCCTCGAAAGCCGAGACCATCAATCCCAGACATCTCATGCACGTCCGAGTGGACGAGGACGGAGCGTCCCGGAGGGACCTGACTTCCTTCCTGAAGAGTCCTGAGTTTGTCGTCCGGGAAGGAAGACCTTCGCCTGGACAGAGTCCAGAACCATTCCCAGGTAAGGGAGACGAACCGATGGGCACAGTGCTGACTTTGGAAAAGTTATCGTCCAACCAAACTCCTGCAGAGACTGCATCGTAACGGACAGAGCCTTCTCCAGACCCTGGCTGGTCGCAGACCGAACCAGAATATCGTCCAGATACCCTAGGACAGAGACGCCCTGGGCTCTCAACAAAGCCAAAACCGGTGCCCGCACCTTGGTGAACACCCGTGGAGCCGAGGCGAGACCAAAGGGCAACGCCACAAATTGGTAGTGATCCTCCGCTATGGCGAATCGAAGGTACCTCTGGTGACCCTCGAAATTCGGGATGTGAAGATACGCATCCTTCAAGTCGATGGAAGCCATGAACTCCCCCGGAACCAGGGCAGCGTCCGTTTGTCCGTGGCATCCCGGAACACCGGGATATCCCCAGCAGGAATCGCAGTGGGCTTATTCAGAACCGCTATCGCGTGATCCATCGGAGGTGGGACACACCAACGCCCATCAGTAGCGGGCGTAAAAGGATAGCACAGCTTAAACCTACTTGGTATAGCAAAAGGCTTGCGTATATTACGCCAATGTTCCTTTACAGCGCATTGAAAATCATCAGTGCAGGGAAATACCTGCGATGTTTTGCGTCTTTTCTGCGTCCCATAAGCCGCCAAGGCAGCAGGAGGACAAGGTTCATCCTGTAAACGCAGTGTTTGCTTGATAGAAGCAACCAATTCATCCATGAGTGCAAGCTCTTCAGACGAGCCAGGGGGAGAAATATCAACCCCCTCAACCTCAGCCTCCATTTCTGACCCTACAAGGTCCAGGGAGGAACGGGACCCCGACAAGGAGACCCCAGCAACAGCAGCCCCATCACCAACACCCTCTGAATCAGAGGAAATTGAAAACTCTGGGCCTTTTTGAGGATTGAGCAGCCATCAGCAATTGCACCTGAGTCGCAAGGCTAGCCACAATCGCAGCCAAATCCCCCCCCCCCCCCCCGAGGGGGAAAACGGCAGTCCCCTGGCTTCCCACCAATGTGACAGGAAATTTGCTTTCCTGAGAATCCATGCCCCAAAATGAGTAAAATAAAATGGGTGACCGCCCCTTTAAATAAGACGCTGCAAACGTAGCCCACCGCCACACAAGCACACCCACACCAGGGACCCCCACAGGGAGAAGTTATACTCAGGCAAGGATACAGAGAATAGAGGGAAAAAACCTGGAGAGACCGCTGCTGCTGCTGGCCAGATCGGTGCTCCTGTAGAAAAGGAATTGCTGATATTCAGGGCGCTCCATTAAAGCCTATGGGAGGCTACAAGAAAATGGCCGCCATGCATGTGTACCATGCGGCCGGAGCGAGTACAGCCAAAATGGCGCCGTTTGGCGCCGAAACCGCCACTCCCCCACCTCATGAAGGTGGAATAAAAATACACCACATAGTTATAAAGAACATGGTGGACCGCCGCAGCGGCGCTGTAATGTGCCCCAAACATGATAGCATCAAGTTCCACAGCACACAGCCGTTCACACACTCAGACTGACACAGAAGTGCAGCACAGCCCCCCCTCCTTGCAGCCCACAGCATGCAGTGTGAGAGATAGGGAAACATCAATAGTGTGAACACAGGGCAAGGTAACACAGTCTCAGACTGACACCCCCCAGACAGACAGGTCCCCACATGAATACACTTACCTCTTACATGGCGTGGGGGACCCGCACAGACGAACAAGCCGCTGTACATGAGACAGGGAGAGTCGCATCCAGGACGCAGCAGAAGGTGGGTTGAGAAACCGCACAGCGTCCAGTGAGGTAGCCACCTCACCCTAGCGTCCCTGCACGGAACAGGGATGGGTCGTTCAGAAAACTCAGGAGCGGTACCTGACTGAACGCTCGATGGCGGGCTGAGAAGCCACTGACCCACAACCTGCGACCAGGGGAGTCAGCCCGAGACGCAGCCCGCATTATCCTCTTCATCCGAAGATCTAACTATTGCTGGTAAAAATAACAGCTAAATAAAGAAAGAAAGAAAAAACTCAAATAAAATCAAAAAAGAGAGAAGGCTGAGACAAAATGCCCCAGCATAGAGACATCCAGCTACTCCTGACAAGCTAGACATTGAAACTGAAGCAGGAAACAGGAAGCAGGAGGGTATAGACTGGGGACCACCCCCTGGGGTGGGGATATGTTAAAAGCTTTAATATTGACATATTCTGTTGCCTAGCTACTCCTACGGAGCAAAGTCTAATACCCCATTGTGACGAATATGAAGATGGCGGCGACTGTCGGAGGACGTAAGAGAAAAATCATTTTTAAAACATTGCATATTCACATGGGCTCTCTGGCCCATGCATTGTGAATGAGTGGTTTGCTGGAGCCGCCTGTTACTGTGAATGGCCCCGAATATACACTGTCTGTGTTTGGAGCTGTACACCTGCATCCACACACCTGTCAGATTATGACCTGCAGCTGTGTTCACACAGCTGCTGCTTCACCAATGTGAATGAGCATGAGAAGGACATGAGATGGGGAAATGAGACTGGAAAAGGAGGACATGGGATGTGGGAAATGAGACTGGAAGAGGAGGGCATGGAATGGGGGAGAGGGGACTGGAGGAGGAAAACATGGGATGAAGGAGATGGGATGTTTTGCTTGCATATCTAGCAAGGTTACTTTGCGGAATAAACAAGGAAGCTCAGACCTCTGCAGGGTATAAATGCACTTTTACTAAACAAAAGCATGCTGTACATACAAACTATTGCAATATTAGGAACATATCACAAGACTGGCAGATATAACAATGCCTAACACATGAACAGCCTATGGTCTGTAAACAGCAGAAATACGCTTCTTAAACATACAACCCTTGTCCCAAGAATATTGAATAAATACTTAGCTCTGGTGGTGGATTCAGCAGCTTCCAATAGATCTCTGCAGCAACAGGACAAAGAGGTCCTCGTCGCATGTTTTCTCCAACTACAAACGAACGAACAAGCCAGGCTGCATCATGGATGTTTAAGGGCCAAAGGGTGAGGTAGAAGGGACTTTTCTCATGCAAATTGACCCTTTTATAGTCCTGTACACAGAAAGACCACCCACAGGATGTGGTCATATCTTTTGACCACTCCTAGGTCACTTTGAGTGAGGTCATCCACACATGGCCACACCTCCCCCCTACAAGCACAAGGTTCATTAAATATGCGGCAGCCATTTTAAAACTACCTGTGGGTGAGAGAAATTATTACACATGTAGTGGGAACATTTTTAAAAAAATCCACAACTGATACAATCTACCTCTTGATCCCATACATTGGCAATAATTACCAACATTACAAACATTTCTACTTTACAAAAAAAATATGCCTACAACATGCACAAGCTAATTATCTTAAGCATGTACAATGTGTATGCAATACAAACTTCAACATCTCTTAAAGCCTTTGCCAGGAAAGGGCAAAAATAAACCCCCCGTTCAATGAGAGGAAAAAATTCCCTTTCGACCCCCGTATCATCTGAGCGGTCAGACTAAGTCCCTGGCAGCTACAACATTACTTTAAACAGGGTTAGCAATGTCCTTGGCAGTCTGTGGAAAGAAAATCCTAAATGATGAAAGTTCTTTGTCCTCCTCCTGGTAAATGCTCAGATGTAAGTCCAATCCAATTAAGCCACCATCAGGAAATCATCTGCATCTTCCTCGGGCTCTCATCTTCTGGTCTGTCCCATCCGGTTTGGTCATTTGCTCTGCCTTGTCCACCTCTCGGGGCTCGGTACCTTAAAAATTAGAGACAAAGCGGATTATATGTTCCTTCCACCTGTGCCAAAAAACATAGCTCACTGCTCACATTTAACTGCAAAACTGTTATAGGGTGCCCACTGTTGCCTGGTTACATTTTCACTGAAAGGCTTTGACTTCCAACGAAAGGAATAAACTTGCATGTCTCTCCGTAGTGTCCTGCGAATACTAGTCTGCTGTTGTCCAATCGTCACAGCATGGCAGTATCTAGCAAAATGCCCCATTCTATGACAGCAGAAACACTTAATGTGGCTGAATAAACCATTCCCATTCACTTGTTCCCACTTCTTATACAAAGCTGGTGTAGAGAGCCCATCTGTTTCCTCTCTAGGGACCCCTACCTTAAGTAAATCAGTCCACATGTTTCTTCTGGAGACCATAGGCCTTGTCTTCCTTGCAGGCTTAGGGCCTTTGTCCTTTGTGACATCATTAGAAATGCTTATGAGGGCTGCACACCGCTCATTCAAATCTTCAGCTCTGCCTACAGGAGTTTGAACACACTTCAAAGCCACTGCAGGTTTAACTTCACCTAAATACTTTACCTCGCCAGTTTCTTCGGTAACCACTGCAAGCTGCTCCTTGGGCTCAATTTGAGTAGGCCCCTTTTCCACTTCATTCAGTTAATCACAAGCACTATTCCGCATTATTGGACTTGCATGAAACTCATTCAGATCATCACTATCATCAGAATAAGACACATAGTCATCACCTGAAACATCAAACGCTATCTCCTCATCCTCATTGGAGGAGACATCCTCACAATTCCAGTTTTGGGATGTGAAAATGGCACGTACCCTGGCTTTACTAACAGGTTTTCAGCCCTTCCTTTCCCTTAAGGCATTAATTGATTTGGTCACGAGGGCTGCACACCGCTCTTGCAAATCATCAGCCCGACTAGCAGTTGAACGCACACACTCTGAAGCAACTGCTAGTTGGCCTTTTAATACCTTAAGTTCATCCTCTGCCTTCTCCCTTCTCTGTGATTCTATATAGAGAGCATGTAGAAAATACCAACCCACTGTGGACACTGTCCTCTTCTCTGCTTTACTTAAACCAAACCAGTTAAGGCTAAAATCTACAAAATGATCTGAGACTTTATCACCCCAAGTCTTATTCAAGGGCTCCCACTCATTGTTTCTGGCCCAGATAGATAAGCTGCACACTTCCTTCTGGACACCAGACCTCTCTGCAGCCTTGCTTTTCCTAAACAGCTTACACAGCATTTTTACCCAGCACAAGCTACACAATACACCACAGAAAACAGGTCTGCTTCAGTTGAATTTATAGCGCAATTCTGGCACGTGCCCCCAACTTTTTTATAGCGCAATACCGGCACGAGCCCCCAACTGTTTTGCTTTCGCTTATCTAGCGAGGTTACTTTGCAGTACAACCAAGGAAACTTAGACCTTTGTGGTGTATAAATGTGCTTTTACTATGCAAAAGCAATCTGTACATACAAAACTATTACAATATTTAGGAGCATAATACAAGACTAGCAGATACAGATAAAGATAAAGCAAATATACTTAACTAAAAGAAGTTTGCAGCCATGGAGTCTCATTCCATGCACATGGCTCAAGAAAGTCTTCAGTCTCAAAAGAAACATCCATGAAGCAAGAACTGCTGACTTCCCTGAGCCATGTGCATGGAATGAGGCTCCATGGCTGCAAACTTCTTTTAGTTAAGTATATTTGCTTTATCTTTATCTGTATCTGCTAGTCTTGTATTATGCTCCTAAATATTGTAATAGTTTTTTTATGTATAGATTGCTTTTGCATAGTAAAAGCACATTTATACACCACAAAGGTCTAAGTTTCCTTGGTTGTACCGCAAAGTAACCTCGCTAGATAAGGGAAAGCAAAACATGGGACTGGAAGAGGAAGAGGACGTGGCATTGGGGCAGATTTGATTTAAGGAGGAGAGGATGGGACTGGAGGAGGGGGAGATGGTATGGAGGAGGAGGAGGAGATGGGATGGAGGATATATTAAAGCAACATTAAAACTTATTTTTTTTTTAAATTAAAATAACAAACATGTTATACTTATCTTCTTTGTGCAATGGTTTTGCACAGAGAAACCCTGATCCTCCTCTTCTGGGGTCCCCCGCCCGCGCTCCAGACTCCTCCTCTTTGACAAGTGCCCCCATGGAAAGGCGCTTTCTCACAAAGTTCACATTTAGCCATGTTACTGTAAAGTTAGTAGTACAGCCTTTTGGTGACCATGGTTTGGGTTCCTCTTTATGTTGCTAGGGGTTCCTTGAGCAATGAGCAATTTCTGCCAAACATACAGTATAAAAAAGCCATAAAAGGTGCATGAGCTTTGGCCATTTTTCACATGTAGGGCAGCCCATTCAAGTGAACGGGTTATTCTATGCTGTCGCACGACAAACACACCAAAATATATTGCAACAAAAGTGACGCACCATGATGCGCTGCTCAGGTATGAATGCAGCCTTAGGGTGCTATTCTCTACTAACCCCTAATATAGGGACATTCTTCATACTGAACATCAGTGTAATAGGGCCTTTCACAGACCAACAGTGTAAGAGGGCACTATACTTGTTGAATAGGCACAGAGTTGAACACTCTGTTGAGCACTCTAGGTAGTTCGTTGTGTCTTAGAGTGTTACTGCATGCTCATATGAGATACGAGCAGACAGCTTACACAGACAGTCTGCAGAAATCCTGCGTAAAAAATTATAATAATAATCAGTGTTGGGGTAGTTACTCAAAAAATTTAACTAGTTACTAGTTACTTCTGTAAATTGTAATGAGATTACTTTACTAGTTACTGCATTTGAAAAGTAACTTCACTACTTATTACTTTACTTTCCTCTTTCATAACTGACCGTGTAGAAGAAGATACATGACACTCTTTCTGCATAGAGTTTATTGTATAAACACAGGCTTTGGGAAACATGAAAAAACAGAATAAAACATAAAGTGCAACAAAAAGTCATAAACTTCATCCCTCTCTATTCTTCGAAATAACGATTGTATCGCGCGGCTTGGGTAACGCAGGAAAGCGCGTTCCTATAGCCTAGTAAAGTAGTGTAGTTACTTCTTATAGCCTAGTAAAGTAGTGTAGTTACCAATATTAGTATTGTAACTAGTTACTTTACTTAGTTACCAAAAAAAGTAATTTAGTTACTGTAATTAGTTACTTTGTAACTAGTTACCCCCAACACTGATAATAATGCACATTTTTTACATGCAAAAATGGCCAAAATATGTAATTTATTTTTATTTTTTGTACAAAGGTGAACTTATCCTTTAAGGCAGCCTTTTTCAGCTGTTTCACCCCAGAGAATCCCTTGAAACATTTTTTGGGTCTCTGGGAACCCCTGGTAAGATTAGGCTATTGGGGGTCATTAGGAAAATGCCCGACACTTGTGGTGGTAAGTGGGAAGAATGCCCCCTTACAGATTAGCCAGAATGATACCCTTGCAGTCATGCTGCTGGCTCTGCCAAGTGGTGTTGAACCTGGAACTATGCAAGCATCATCAGATGGGAGATCATTTAGCCAGATCTCAAGGAACTCCTAGCCACCACTTCAGAAACTCTAGGTATCCATGGAACCCTGGTTGAGAATAGCTGCTTTAAGGGTTCCTTTATGTTAAAAAGGTTGGGAGAGGATGCAGCAGTCATCCAACTGGACTTGTTCTGTAATGTTGAGGATGTTTTGCTGCTCATCCAAGGAGCTTCTGCAGCTCAAATGAGTGTCAGGAACACGCTAGGGGGTATTTCTGACAATCAATGAACTGGCGAAACATCTCTATCATTACATAACAAGTTCAGTTAGATGGGGCTATATACTTTAGAGAATATGTGTCTGCCTTTTTTTTTAAACAGGAATGATTTTGCCATATTATACCAAGATTAGTGTTAGACAGTGCTACCAGGACACAGAGTGCTGTCTAGCTAACATGCATATAACATTATTCTTTGATACAGTCCCGATTACTAAAGTTATAGCTAAGGTTGCACAGCTTCATTAAATTCTGACACCTCTGGGACCTGCTACATATTGATGGCTAGTTATTAAAATCCCATGTTATTCTGACCTGTCCTGTTTTCTCTAGTATGCTTATTCTAGTACTTCATAATAACTCTACCCTACTGTGAAATCATATTACCTAAGGTTTTTACCTTTAAAGGGTGATTTTATTTTCATAAGGCGAGAGTTTGGCTTTCCTGTTTTTGCCCCTTGGTACTGGAAGACCCCCAATATGTAGACTGTGGGGATGGTTTAACCTTTTCCCACTGTGCAGAAAATAGTGCTTTTCTTGCTGTCAGTACCCTGGCTTCTCCTTACTTCCTAGCCCCTAGTGACACAAATAAAAGTGAGGGGAAATCTTACACAGAAAAAACAGCAATAAAAATCTGAAATAGGTTCTCATTCAAACCAATATAAAGTTTTGTGTGGAGTTCTAATTTAGGCTCACTGTCAAAGAGCTTCTACCTGATGTTCAGGCAAGATGGCTCACCCTGTATGAAAATGGGCATGCCCAGTCCCATTCATGAGTAATAATCAACAATATGGTATCCTCCAACAAATGGTACATTTGTTTGTGCAACATCTGCCAATAGACCTGTACTACAGACGCATAGACAATTCCATATGCCTGTCATATTATCAAGGAAGACCATATGGACTGGTCATCTGAGAGAGGTTCTAACCATTCACTACACTGTTTACAAATACAGATACATCTTGTAGGCTCCTATGCAGGGCTGCCATCAGGGGGGTACAGGTGATACACCTGTATGGGGCCTGAGCGTCAGAAGGGGCCCAGGCCCCCGGCAACCAGCAAGGGTGCACAGTGCAAGAGAGAAGAGATTGGATGGAGGAGATAGGATTGGAGGAGGAGGACATGGGATGGAGGAGATGAGACTGCTGGACAAGGACATGGGATTGGGGAGATGGGATGGAGAAGGAGGAGGGTATGAAATGGAAGAGGACATGGGATGGGACTTGGTGGGACAGCTAGTGGGGAGCCCTGGGGAATGTTGATGGTCAGGTCCAAGGGGGGGCCGAGGCCTAAAGTTGTGTAAGGGGCCCCAAAATTTTAGATGGCTGCCCTGCTCCTATGCCATTACGTGCAGTAACAAAAAAGCTTTTTAGGAAAGAAACAGGCTCGTAGCCAAAGGGTCCTGGCTCTCAAGACCATATACCTTATTTCGACACTGTATTTTTCACCCCAGCAGATGCAGTATTGTTTATACTAATACAGTTGTTTGCTTCACTGCAACTGTAATAAAAGTAGATACAAGCTCTCTACGTGCTCCAATTACGAATAGATCAACAACTTGCATTGCCAGAAGTACACTCAATATTAGAAATATTGCAGAGCCTCTAATGGGTTATTCTGGGGGACTCTTTATGGAGGAAGTTGATGAGGCTAGTTCCTCAACAGTCTTTACCTTCAGAATGACAAATCTGTTATGGAGCTCTCCAAAATATGATCAACACTTTCGTGTTTATAAAAGCAAAAACAGAGTGAAGATTAGTTACATTTTTTTCATCAGGTTTAATTTCTGACCCCATTGGGGAGAATATCCCTGACACCCTGACTATGACAATAAAACAGACAAAATCATGAGGTATTACTTCAGCGGGTCAGTTTACACATTTTAGCCAGAATACAAACTAAATTTGTTGTCTTTTAAAGTGAAATTATGCGTTTTAGGCCTAGTTCACACTAGTGCAACTTCTGATGTGACTTGAGTTGCACAGACAAACCAAATAAATCAGCGAAGTGCTCACTCCAATGGGGATGACAGGCACGTCGCTCTCCTCAGGTAGGGAACTCCAGCGTAAGCACATGAAAAAGAAGAAGGAGGCGCAAACACGCAGTGCATTACCCGTGATCACCTTAAAAATGTTTTAGTAAAATGCCAAAAACATACTCACAGAAGAAGGGAGCTTGACTCCCGAAACGCGTTAGCTGTCCTATTTACAGGGACATGTTCCATTCCACGTGTGGTGGATTCTCGTAATGCGATTTTACTCTTCTTGTCTAGGAGTATGTTTTGGTTCTGGTGACCTGGGGGCCCAAAAGATTTGTTTAATTTGTAGGGATTTCCTCTCACTTCCTGTTTTGACTACTGGACAGAAGTAAAGGCAAATCTCCCTGATGACAAAACTGTCTTTTTTGAATAGTGGAAAAAAAAGGTATTTAATAATGTGTGATATTTTTTTAACAATTTTCATACAATATTTGACATTTATAAAGATATTTTGTATTTACTTAATTTAACTTTAGTCATCATTTTTCTTTTGTATTAATAATTATGCTGCAAGGAGCATTAAACCAATGTCAATATATCGGGGACCGATATGCACTTTCCCCAATATAATGGAATCAGCCCCTGAGGTAACTGATATTGCCAGTATTCCAGGAAAGTGCTTGTACCGGAGTGATGCCTGCAGCTAGAGGCATCAACCCGGTACCGGCGTCCATAGCCAACGTTTGGCTGTCTTGTAATGGCAACTGATGCGGCTGAGAAGCCGCTCGGCCGTCATTACAAGGAGCAGGAGGGGGCATCCCCCCCTCCCACCAACTTCTGCGGCTCGCCTGGGTCTCCTGTCCCACCGGGAGACCCGGGCATCCCACCTCTATAGCCGCCGAAGAGAAGACCCGATCACAGCCGCATCCGGCTGTGATCGGATCTCCATGTAAAAACCCGGAAGGGATGTCATGACATCCCTTCCGGGTATTCGGCGCCAGATTCAAAAATATTACAGCTTTCAAAACAGCCAAACTTGGCTGTTTTGAATGCTTTTAAGTGTAGAGGAGGGGTTTGGGGTCTTTTAGACCCCCAAATCCCTCCACAACTGTCAAAAACTTTGAGGATGTGGAGAGGGAAAGGACCCTCCCTGGAAGGTTGCAAAAGAAGGGCTCACTGGGATATTAGTGCAAAAAAATAATCTTTATTAATGAAAAAATGGTGCAGTACAATGGAAAAATACATAGGTATACACGTAAATGTGGGTAAAAACTACCTAGTTAAAATATATAACCCAGGTAGTGAAGGGCCGACCCCTGGGGTCAGTGTGGGTTGTGCACTGAATGTGAATGCACAAACCAGGCCTAGCACTGGGGCAACTCCTGGGGTTCTGTCTCAAAGAGCTTGATGGGGAGAAAGTGACATGTGAATGAGATCACTTGAGTCACTATATGTCAACCCTGTGTGTTGGTATGTCTTCTGGTCTGTGTTAATTAAATATGTGTAGGACGAGTCTGTGTGACTCTTAGTCTAGATACTCAGACAGAGGACATGACCAGCTCTAGGTGTGTGAGGACTAGCAATGTCTTGGTGATGTTAAATATGCTGAATGCAGCGAGAATTGCTCAAAGTATTGTCAGAATATCACATATATGCATACAGTGTGAGGGGTGGCCACCCGACAAGAAAATAGCAGCTGGTACCCTGTAGTGATTCAAAGATCAATCATCACTTCAGTGATGTAAAGAAGACAGTCCCGCAATGTTGGGGGGTGGTTTAAGGTACCACAGAGAAAGTATGGGGCACAGTGATGGTGACACTGAAAATCCACAGTGTGTGGGGGATGAAGAGACGTGGAGGGGATTCCAGGGGGCAAAAGAATGTACACGGAGGGAGCAGACCGGTCAGGTACTTGGAGAGATAGTTCCTCACCATACACCATGCAGGGATCCAGGGTACGCCTGTCCTACTTTGTGAGATTTGTACTGATCAGGATCCTAACTCACCTGGTCAGAGGCAAAAGGCTACCTGGCGGTAAAACATCCGGGGAAAGGGAGGAAATCCTGAGTGAGTCCAGCAAAGAGTATGACACATAGGATCGTACCGCTAGCCTTACCTCTCTGACTGTCCCGGTGTGGGAAGGTGAAGTCCCGTACCTCTGATGCAGTAATACTCACGGTAGGCGGTCTGTACCTTCTCTTCCCAAGGGGTGAAGTCTGCTTCTTTGGCCGGTGCTCAAACCTCTCGATGTCCAGGCTGTGTAATCTCTTATTTATATATTTTAACTAGGTAGTTTTTACCCACATTTACGTGTATACCTATGTATTTTTCCATTGTACTGCACCATTTTTTCATTAATAAAGATTATTTTTTTGCACTAATATCCCAGTGAGCCCTTCTTTTGCAACCTTCCAGCGAGGGTCCTTTCCCTCTCTACATCCTCAAAGTTTTTTTATTATGTGCCCGGTTGCGTAGGGTTCCCGGCCATATTGTTCGTCTGGGCATGCTTTACATGGGTCAGCATTGACCTACCCTGGCGTTCTGGATCCCACCTCCAGCACAGATTTTTATCTTTATGTCCCTCCACAACTGTACCTGTGAAAAAAAATGTTCCGAAAATATCGGCCAATATCGGCCGATACCGATGACCAAAATATCGATCACTAGTTTAAACCATTTTACCTCTTTATTAAGACTAAAACCTGAAGGGGTTCTAATCTTTCTTCACTGGATCCATCCCACATATCATGTTATGAGTAAAATACCTTTTGATGAAATAACTCATGCTTTTTTTTTTAGCAGTATTTTTTTTGTGAATTGCAAAAAAATGTGTGAAAAAAATCTATGAGTTAATTTATCTCAGATTTGAAGAGTAAAATAACTCTTTGTGAATTGAGCCCTGGGGGTCCCTATACAGGTTCAAGCAAAGTGACGGGGGAGTGAGAGTGTATACCCACACTGGCCACAGTGGGTTGACTGTAAGAAATCAGCCCTGTCCTTCTTTCCTCTCTTGCTCTGTTTATACAGTCGTTTTTTTTCTACTCCGCCAATCATTTTTTACCATAATTTAAACACGTTGTCAGTAAACAGCAGAGTAATATCCTGGTATGAAAGACACAGAGAACACATCCTGCAGGGTTGGCAGGCATGGATTTAAATGAAACTGCAGCCTCCAAAGCTTGTGTGGAATTATTAAATGTGGTGAGAAGACAGATGCAGTGACCTCTCAGAGTTTCAATTTACAGGGTCAATCTGCCGCCCACTGAAACCTAATAGCGTTGTCACATCAGGACTTGCTCAAGAGCTTCTCCAAGTTATACAAGAAAGTAATTATGTTATCTAAAGCTTTGTGAGAACTGCAGTCTTTGAGGCTACTGACTGCACAAAGGTTGAAAAGAAGGCATAACTTGATGCCAGAGACATGAGCCCGATTGTAGTGAGTAATGGGTGTTCTACATGGAGGCTAAAAATAAAGCTATGCAACTCAAATGCTATTTGAAAGGAGCCACACAAAGACCGGAAAATGTTATGATCAAGGACTACTCATCGATGTCTGTGCGTTAAAATTCACAGTTTGTTTTTTTAAATCTTCTGTTTTCAAGATAACTACTTTTTTGTATTTGTGAACATAAAATGTAAAAAAAGAAACTGTGAAAGTTTTGCCTAAAACCAGGCGGACGGAGGGAAAATAACGAATTATTGGTATTGCCATTGGTCTTCCAGCTCCTGCAGCTGATCTTCTTCCCAATAAAGACTTAGAATACCTGTCTCTGTGAGGAACTGGACATGTTGGTAGAGGCAGAAATGTGCTTACTTAAGTCAGAGTTGGTCACCCATTTGACTAGTGACTGTCTCTGTGAGGAGCTGGACATGTTGGTAGAGGCAGAAATGTGCTTACTTAAGTCAGAGTTGGTCACCCATTTGACTAGTAACTGTCTCTGTGAGGAGTTGGACATGTTAGTAGAGGCAGAAATGTGCTTACTTAAGTCAGAGTTGGTCCCCCATTTGACTAGTGACTGTCTCTGTGAGGAGCTGGACATGTTAGTAGAGGCAGAAATGTGCTTACTTAAGTCAGAGTTGGTCACCCATTTGACTAGGGACTGTCTCTGTGAGGAGTTGGACATGTTAGTAGAGGCAGAACTGTGCTCACTTAAGTCAGAGTTGGTCCCCCATTTGACTATTGACTGGCTCTGTGAGGAGCTGGACATGTTAGTAGAGGCAGAAATGTGCTCACTTAAGTCAGAGTTGGTCACCCATTTGACTAGTGACTGTCTCTGTGAGGAGCTGGACATGTTAGTAGAGGCAGAACTGTGCTCACTTAAGTCAGAGTTGGTCCCCATTTGACTAGTGACTGTGTCTGTGAGGAGCTGGACATGTTAGTAGAGGCAGAACTGTGCTTACGTAAGTCAGAGTTGGTCCCCCATTTGACTAGTGACTGTCTCTGTGAGGAGCTGGACATGTTAGTAGAGGCAGAACTGTGCTCACTTAAGTCAGAGTTGGTCCCCCATTTGACTAGTGACTGTGTCTGTGAGGAGCTGAACATGTTAGTAGAGGCAGAACTGTGCTTATGTAAGTCAGAGTTGGTCCCCCATTTGACTAGTGACTGTCTCTGTGAGGAGCTGGACATGTTAGTAGAGGCAGAACTGTGCTTACTTAAGTCAGAGTTGGTCCCCCATTTGACTATTGACTGGCTCTGTGAGGAGCTGGACATGTTAGTAGAGGCAGAAATGTGCTCACTTAAGTCAGAGTTGGTCCCCATTTGACTAGTGACTGTCTGTGAGGAGCTGAACATGTTAGTAGAAGCAGAACTGTGCTTACGTAAGTCAGAGTTGGTCCCCCATTTGACTAGTGACTGTCTCTGTGAGGAGCTGGACATGTTAGTAGAGGCAGAACTGTGCTCACTTAAGTCAGAGTTGGTCCCCATTTGACTAGTGACTGTCTCTGTGAGGAGCTGGACATGTTAGTAGAGGCAGAAATGTGCTCACTTAAGTCAGAGTTGTGACTAGTGACTGTCTGTGAGGAGCTGGACATGTTAGTAGAGGCAGAACTGTGCTTACTTAAGTCAGAGTTGGTCCCCATTTGACTATTGACTGTCTCTCTGAGGAGCTGGACATGTTAGTAGAGGCAGAACTGTGCTTACTTAAGTCAGAGTTGGTCCCCCATTTGACTAGTGACTGTGTCTGTGAGGAGCTGGACATGTTAGTAGACGCAGAACTGTGCTTACTTAAGTCAGAGTTGGTCCCCCATTTGACTAGTGACTGTCTCTGTGAGGAGTTGGACATGTTAAGGCCCGTACACACGCACCGATTGTTGGCCATAAATAGTCGGCCAACGTCCGATCGGCCGATTATCGGCTTGTTAGTATGATGCTTCCGACAACCGACTGCGACTTTTCGGCCAAACAAAATCTGGTGTGCAGGCTATAAAATTTTTGTTGGCCAACAAAGAACGGCCGATTGTTCGTCAGTCAGTACAGATTTTGGCCGACAAAAATGTGATGATCAAGACTGGGCGAGAAGAAAAAACACACGAAAAGTAGACCAGAACATGACATCACTTCTGCAGTTGGTTGTTGTTGGCCGACAAAATTTGTGTGCAGTCTTGAGCACTTTTCAACCAACTAAACAACACTGGACAAAAGACGGCCGAACGGTCGGCCGACAATCGGTACGTGTGTACGGGGCTTTAGTAGACGCAGAACTGTGCTTACTTAAGTCAGAGTTGGTCCCCCATTTGACTAGGGACTGTCTCTGTGAGGAGCTGGACATGTTAGTAGATGCAGAACTGTGCTTACTTAAGTCAGAGTTGGTCCCCATTTGACTAGTGACTGTCTCTGTGAGGAGCTGGACATGTTAGTAGAGGCAGAAATGTGCTCACTTAAGTCAGAGTTGTGACTAGTGACTGTCTGTGAGGAGCTGGACATGTTAGTAGAGGCAGAACTGTGCTTACTTAAGTCAGAGTTGGTCCCCATTTGACTATTGACTGTCTCTCTGAGGAGCTGGACATGTTAGTAGAGGCAGAACTGTGCTTACTTAAGTCAGAGTTGGTCCCCCATTTGACTAGTGACTGTGTCTGTGAGGAGCTGGACATGTTAGTAGACGCAGAACTGTGCTTACTTAAGTCAGAGTTGGTCCCCCATTTGACTAGTGACTGTCTCTGTGAGGAGTTGGACATGTTAAGGCCCGTACACACGCACCGATTGTTGGCCATAAATAGTCGGCCAACGTCCGATCGGCCGATTATCGGCTTGTTAGTATGATGCTTCCGACAACCGACTGCGACTTTTCGGCCAAACAAAATCTGGTGTGCAGGCTATAAAATTTTTGTTGGCCAACAAAGAACGGCCGATTGTTCGTCAGTCAGTACAGATTTTGGCCGACAAAAATGTGATGATCAAGACTGGGCGAGAAGAAAAAACACACGAAAAGTAGACCAGAACATGACATCACTTCTGCAGTTGGTTGTTGTTGGCCGACAAAATTTGTGTGCAGTCTTGAGCACTTTTCAACCAACTAAACAACACTGGACAAAAGACGGCCGAACGGTCGGCCGACAATCGGTACGTGTGTACGGGGCTTTAGTAGACGCAGAACTGTGCTTACTTAAGTCAGAGTTGGTCCCCATTTGACTAGGGACTGTCTCTGTGAGGAGCTGGACATGTTAGTAGATGCAGAACTGTGCTTACTTAAGTCAGAGTTGGTCCCCATTTGACTAGTGACTGTCTCTGTGAGGAGCTGGACTTGTTAGTAGAGGCAGAACTGTGCTTACTTAAGTCAGAAATGGTCCCCATTTGACTAGTGATCTCATGGGTATTGCTAGGATTACGAGCAGTGTTGGGGGTAACTAATTACAAAGTAACTAATTACAGTAACTAAATTACTTTTTTTGGTAACTAAGTAAAGTAACTAGTTAAAATACTAATATTGGTAACTACACTACTTTACTAGGCTATAAGAAGTAACTACACTACTTTACTAGGCTATAGGAACACGCTTTCCTGCGTTACCCAAGCCGTGCGATACAATCGTTATTTCGAAGAATAGAGAGGGATGACTTTTTGTTGCACTTTATGTTTTATTCTGTTTTTTCAGGTTTTGTTCTCATGTTTCCCAAAGCCTGTGTTTATACAATAAACTCTATGCAGAAAGAGTGTCATGTATCTTCTTCTACACGGTCAGTTATGAAAGAGGAAAGTAAAGTAATAAGTAGTGAAGTTACTTTTCAAATGCAGTAACTAGTAAAGTAATCTCATTACAATTTACAGAAGTAACTAGTAACTAGTAACTAGTTAAATTTTTTGAGTAACTACCCCAACACTGATTACGAGCCAAGTTATGCTTAAGGCCTCATGTATACTGCAGCTGGTAAACGGACGTTTAGGAGCATTTGGGCATTTTTCATCAGCTCCTGGACTCTACTCAATGTTATCTTATGGGCAGGGCTTTTTTTCTCTCAGAGAATAGGTGCTGGAACTCCCCACCTTTTGAGTGACCCCTTGTCTCTGCCGCCTACCTACCTCCATGCACTGTCCCTTGATTCCACCCCCTACCCACCTCTCAGTACTGTCAAAGTAATTTGTATGGAATGTGTTAATGATAACAAGAAAAGCTAAAAAGAAAAAAAAAGAAAAAATAAAAAGGTCCCCTGCAGCCAGCAACAGTAGATCCCCCCCCCCACACACACAACAATATACCCCCAGCAATATTAGATGCACCCCAGCAACCATAGATTCCCACCAGCAGCAACAGATCTCCCAGCAACCAGCATAAATTAACCCTCCAGCAGCCAGCAACAATAGACACCTCCCTTAACAGTAGATCCCTCACAGCAACAACTGTACCCCCAGCAACTATAGAACCCCATGCAAAAATACATTTCCACCAGTGACAATAGATCCCCCAGCAGCCATCATAAACCCTCCAGCACACCCCAGCACCCCTTGCCATTACATACATTCAGTGTTGGAGGTGCCGGAACTGCGTTCCCCCGCGTTCCCGCTGAAAAAAAGCCCTGCTTATGGGTATATGTATACTAGAGCTGCATGATTAATCATTAAAAAATGGTGATCTCAATTCACGGCATGTCCTTGATTCTTACAGAGCCATTCTCTGCTCACTCAGAGCTGTAAAAAAAAAAAAAAAAATGTTTATCAACATTGTTAAAGCGCAACTTCCACTTGCAACCATTCCCCTCTGCGCCGGTTCACATTGCAGCGACGCTACTTCGCACCCGACCTCCGAGGTCGCGGTGCGAGCAGCGCGCCGCGACCTTGGAGCGGCCGCCACGGACTTCATAACATTGAAGTCTATGGCGGTCGCCTCCGGGTCGCCCCAAAGAAGCTCCGGACCCTTTTTCTAGGTCGGAGCGACTTGTGTCGCTCCTATTAGAATGGGTCCGCAGCTTCCCTATGGGAGGCGACCTGCGGCGACCTGTGAGGCGACCAGGTCGCCTCACAGGTCGCCCTAGTGTGAACCGGCACTCTGGGTGATCTATGTACATTGCAAGGATTTTAACAAACTTTGTTGCAGATTCCTACTATTTGTCATTCTGAAGAAATCCCTGTTTGTTCCTCTGTGCTGAGTGGATCTTAGGGAGTGGTTTCATAATTATCTATCAGCTGTGGCAGCTGCAGAGCTCTAATGAGGAAATCTGCTGGGCCTACATCCCTTTAGAAGTGTTCCTATTGGGAGTATCTCACCAAAAATGACATTTTTGTTGCAGGGGATGACAGAAATCTGACTTGTATCTTAGTGCAGACTTCTGGGAAAATTGGCGAGCCAATCACACAAGCAGGAAATGATGTTTCTGGGGGTGTGGTCAGTACACATTCTGTGTGCAGCACAGCTCCAGGTAGTCATAATGCATTGCATTTTCAGGTCATTTTTAATAACATTCAATTACAATATGATTTGTGTCGCAATTGTATAAGCTATATTGTTCTTTATTTGCTATTCCCCCCCCCCCCCCCCACAAAGGTGGACTTACCCTTTAAGGCTGCGAGATAACTATAATTTCATTCTTTTAGATCAAAGGAATGAACTTCAGTCTGTACATGAGGGCAGTTTTAACCTCTTAAAGACTAAGCCTTTTTCTGACACGTCTTGCTTACAAGGTAAAATCAGTATTTTTTGCTAGAAAACTACTTAGAACTTAGATAAAATGGCGATCGTTGTAATCTTTTTATGTCACACTGTATTTGGGCCGAAGTATTTCAAATGCAGTTTTTTTGGGAAAAAATACACTTTAACCACTTGCCGACCGCCGCACGACTATATACTGCAGCGGTCAGCCCCTCACAGGCAGAGTGACGTATCGGTACGTCACTAGCCTGGGAGGGTCTGGGGAGCGAGCGCGCGCCGCCGGTGACGCGCTCCCACTCCCGCGTGGTCACGCACCCCACCGCTCGTGTGACCAGCGGACCCGATGTCCGCCGGTCACTCTGCGATCGTCTGGGGAGAGGGAGAAAGGCAGGCAGCTTGTGTAAACAAGCTGCCTGTCAGTTCTCCCTGTGTAGAGACACTAATCATACGGATCTACTATGTAGAACCGTTGATCAGTGTAACTACACCTCAAGCCACAGCCAATCACAGTTAGAATCACGCCCCTAGGGACACACACAGCCCCTCCCTCTCAAATAAAGTTAACCCGTTCACTGCCAGTGTATTTTTACAGTAACAGTGCATATATATAGCACTGATTACTGTAGAAATGTCACTGGTAACCCCAAAAGTGTCAAAAATGTCAGTCAAGGGTCCGATCTGTCCACCGCAATGTCGCAGTACCGCAAAAAAAAACGCAGATCGCCGCCATTACGCGTTAAAAAAAAAAACAACAAAAATGACAAAAATCTTTCCCTTTGTTAGTAAACGCGATAACTTTTGCGCAAACCAATCAAAATACGCTTTTTGCGATTTTTTTTACCAAACATATGTAGTATAAAACAAATTGGCCGAAAATGTTAAAAAATTTTGATTTTTACTTTTTTTTTGGGGAATTTCATATAAAAAAATGTGAAAAATATTGTTATTTTTGCAAAATTGACGCTCTTTTTTTTGTTTATAGCGCGTGATCAAAAAATCGCACAGGTGATCAAATACCACCAAAAGAAAGCTCTGTTTGTGGGAAAAAAAGGACATCAAATTCGTTTAGGTACAGCGTCGCATGACCGCGCAATTGTCCGTTAAAGTCACGCAGTGCCGAATCGCAAAATACCCCCTGGTCAGGAAGGGGGTAAAATCTTCCGGGGCTTAAGTGGTTAATGGATTTAAAAAAACTAAACAGTAAAGTTAGCCCACTTTTTTGTATAATGTAAAAAATGATGGTATGCCAAAAATCGTGAGAGAATCGTGATCTTTATTCTAAGCAAAAAATTGCGATTCTCATTTTATCCAGAATCGTGCAGCTCTAATGTACACTCAGGCGTTTATAGTAGTTAAGAAGCATTTAGTTTAGTGGCATTTTAAATGCCAAATGCTTGTAACAGTGTGTCAATGTGTCTAAACGCGGTAACTCGCTTTTATAAGCATTTTTGTTTATAGGCATTTTGAATGGGGAAAAATTTCTGACCATTTAAAGAGAGAGAGGAGAAGAGAGAGAGAGAGAAGACAGAGAAGAGAGAGAGAAGAAAAAGAGAGAGAGAGGAAGAGAGAGAGAATGAAGCCTTACAATGGTACTGGCCCTAAAGGTAAATAGGTAAACCTAGAAAGGTAAAGCTAGAACCTTATAAATGTCAGGAGTATTTAACCACTTGCTGTCTGCCTGAGTTGGTAGTACTGCGGCAAAGTGGCTCGTTATCGTCTGACGACGTAGACCTACGTCCTCAGACACTCCCCTTTCTCGGCGTCGCGCGCCCGCCGCCGGAGGCTCGCTCCCGCTGTATTCAGTCACAGCGGGAGTCGGGCCAGGGGAGGAGCAGCGGTGATCGCCGCTGCTCTTCCCCGATCGTCGGGGATCTAGTGTGGAGATCCGCCTGCTTGTGTAAACACAAGCGGGCGGATCTCCTAAGTGACAGGCAGGGTCAGATTGCAGGGTTCAGCATAGCTGAACCCTGGATCTGTCCTTGTGTCACATAGTCACCTCCCCCCACACACGTCAGTAAGCACCAGGCATACATTAACCCCTCCCTCTCCAATAAAATTAACCCCTTCCCTGTCAGTGTCATTTTTACAGTAACAGTACATATATATAGCACTGATTACTGCAGTAATGTCACTGGTACCCCCAAAAGTGTCAAAAATGTCAGTCAAGGGTCCGATCTGTCCGCCGCAATGTCGCAGTCCCGCAAAAAAAATCGCAGATCGCCGCCATTACTCATTAAAAAAAAAACACCAAAAATGACAGAAATCTTTCCCTTAGTTAGTAAACGCAATAACTTTTTCGCAAACCAATCAAAATACGCTTATTGTGAATTGTTTTACCAAACATAGGTAGCAGAAAACAAATTGGCCAAAAATTTAAAAAAATTTTGATTTTTACATTTTTTTGGGGGGAATTTCATATAAAAAAATGTGAAAAATATTGTTGTTTTTTCAAAATTTACGCTTTTTTTTGTTTATAGCGCAAAAAGTAAAAATCGCACAGGTGATCAAATACCACCAAAAAAAAGCTCTGTTTGTGGGAAAAAAAAGGACGTAAATTTCGTTTGGGTATGGCGTCGCCCGACCGGGCAATTGTCAGTTAAAGTTGCACAGCGCCGAATCGCAAAAAGTGGCCTAGACGTAAGACAGCAAAATCCTCTAGTGGTAAAGTGGTTAATGTACAGTCCAATGTACAGAGTGCAGAAATCATAAGTATGTAATGCACAGAATTAGGGGTCGGGAGTATGTTATGTACAGAGTGTAAGGGTCAGAAGTATGTTATGTATTGAGTGTCAGGAGTGTGTTTCAGTAAAGGGGTCAGGGGTAAAATAAAAGTGATTGTAAAGTTATCTATTTTTTTTTTTTAAATAACAAACACGTGATACTTACCTGCTCTGTGCTCCATGGGTGCTCTGGGCTCCTCCTCTTCACTTCCTATGGTGGCATACGTCCGGGCTCGATCCTGAGCTGTGCTCTGTGAGTCCATTGACACACACACAGTATGGCTTGGACCTGCCTCCTGCTCCCTTGTAACTGGATTTGATTGACAGCAGCAGGGGCCAATGGCATTTTCTGCTCTCACTGAGTCCAGGGAGGAAGGAGAGAGAGGAGAGAGATGCTGCTCTCAGGCACAGTGCTGGATCAAGATCTAGCTCAGGTAAATATTTTGGGGGGTTGGGGGGAGCTCACAATAGAAAATGTTTTATCTTAATTATTATTATTCCCTAATCCTCTATAAAAACATATCCCTATAAGTATATAATTAATAATAAAGTCACATATACAAGAAATTAGACGTCTCCAAACTAGATGTGATGAAGAATATTTCATGAGGGGGACAAAACAATCCCCTTTTAATGCTGAATGACAGAAGGACACATGGTAAATACCGTGGTTTACGTCATGCAATGATTAAATCTATTCATAGACGGAATAATTGTAAAGCTGCCTCTATTATGGCCCACAAGTTGCAGAAGCTCAGGCAGAGGTCCGAACAAAATCAGAGAAAAGAACCATTTTAATAAGACAGCGGGTAACTTTTATCTGCATCAAAAAAGTAGCTACCACTCTAAGTGGAAGTGCGACATTCCATTTAGTTGTTTCATAGATTGAGGAGAAACTGTACTCACGTCTAAGATTATATCGAGTAAAGCCAGTATTTAACAAAAACGTTTCTGGAGAATGAGTACAAGGAAGAACACATTTGTGAGGCTTTGAGTCGGTATCTAGACAGGGTTCCCTCAACCGTAGAGAGCTCATTTCCCAGAGCCATTTAACCGCTTCCCGTCCAGGCTATAGTAAATTGATGGCTGGGTGGGATTCCATTGTGTTGATCTCTGTGATTGGTCACAGTGATCACATGGTACAGAAATGACCAACCACAGCTAATCTGTACAATGTGACAGCTAATCACAATGGTAAAACACTGAATAAATGGATTTCATTCAAAAAAAATTATTGCTAAAGCTTCATACAAACAATCAGAATATTGTACAAAAAATACAGTTTTCAAAGCTATTATATGATAATTTGATTGTTAGTACACAGCTTTGGTCGGAAATTTTCTGAAGGGACAAACATGAAATTTTTTCTTGTATGATGTTTTGTCCAAAAATGCAATACAATACAAATACTGTACATTACATCATTTCCGAATTTTTATTCTGTCATACGAAAATTTTCATACTTTAGTAACCTATTCCTTTTCGATATGGAGACTAGCATGCAAAAAAAAAAAAATGGACGATCATTTGTCCAATAATCTCATTGTTTGTACTAGGCTTTATAACAGTGCGATTAACTGTTATATGCAATAAAAGTGGGTAAAAAAAAAAATTCTGATCACCTCCCCAGAGTATGGTTACTATGGTAACACTGTATTGCTCTGGTCACAGTATGTAAAAAAAAAATTGTAAATTGTTTTCCCATAATGTCACCAGTCAATGTTCCTGATCACTGCCCTACCAGTTATATGATGACGCTGTACTACACTGGTGACAGTATGTTAAAAAAAAAAATGTACTTTTTTTTTCCAACACCTTCCCGCCTGGCCCATAGCAGATTGATGGCTGGGCAGTGGCCTTACTATTCTGACTGGACGCCCTGTAACGTCCAGAATGGGCCAATGGTGCACGCCCCTGGGGGCACACAGCACGGTGACTGGCGGTGAGATGTGTCCCTCGGACACAGCGCATTACCGATCAGTGTAAAGAACCGAAGACAAAGGAAATGGTTATGGGCCAGTGTCTGAAAAAAAGGAAAGTCAAAACAGGGCACTGTTCATCAATGTCCACCAGTGCAGCATATCAGTGCTACCTTATCAGTGTAGCCTCATCATTGCCCATTAATACAGCCTCACCAGTGCCACCTATCAATGCCACCTAATCATTGCCTCCTCATCAGTGCTGCCTACCAGTGCCCATCAGTGCAGCCTCATCAGCACACATCAGTGAAGGAGAAAAAGTACTTATTTACAAAATTTTATAACAGAAACTAGGAAAAACATTTTGTTTTTTCAAAATTTTCAGTCTTTTTTATTTGTTTATCAAAAAATAAAAACCCCAGTGGTGAGTAAATACCACTGAAAGAAATCTGTATTTGTCACAACAAAAAGGATAAAAATTTAATTTGGGTACAGTGTTGCATGACCGCATAATTGTCACTCAAATTGCGACAGAAAATTGGCCTGGGCAGCAAGGGGGTGAAAGCGCCCAGTATTGAAGTGGTTAATTTCATAATGTTTCTAAAAATTACAACTTAAAACTTCATATGCCTCTTACTAAATACCTTTGACTGTCTACTTTAAACAGGTTGAACTGGATGGACTATTGTCTTTATTCAACCTCAACTACTATGTAACTATCAGACTTGTATAAAGTATTCAAAATTTCTACTTGAGTAAAAGTACAAGTGCTCGATCAAAAAGTGACTTGAGTAGAAGTGGAAGTGCTCGCAGAAAAAGTTACTTAAGTGGAAGTACTAAAGTATTCAACATTTTTTTTACTTAAGTATTGCAAGTAGTTTTTTCAAAAAATTTGCTACTTAAGTACTAAAAGTAAAAAGTACCAGTAGTTTTGAAAAAAAAATTCTACTCAAGTACTGAAAGTAGAAGTAGAAGTACTGTGTTATGTAGTTATTAAAGAAAGAAGTCAAAAGTTTGAACATCATATTGTTTTTTATTATTTCAAATGATTTATTCAAATGATTAACCTAAAGGACAATCACAATTCCTTAGGCTGTAACTTTTTGTAAACAAAAAACAGATAAAGTATGTCCCTCCCTTCCCCTTTTAAAGCCAGGGGTGGTCTCCTTCCTGAGCTTCCTCACTCTCACAGCCAGGCAGATCACTTGTAGTTGAAGGGCCAGGGGTGGAAGGTGGTGTTTTTGGTTCGTCCATCTTTTCAGCTGATCAAAAGGCAGAACAGGAGCATGCGCAGTCTTCTTAATCGCGGTTAGATTTGATTTGCTCAATTGATGATGATGTGCCAGGCCAGCTTCATCAAACCTACAACGCTTAACCACTTAAGCCCCGGAGGATTTGGCTGCTAAAAGACCAGGGGGTATTTTGCGATTCGGCACTGCGTGATTTTAATGGACAATTGCGCGGTCGTGCGACGCTGTACCTAAACGAATTTGACGTCCTTTTTTTCCCACAAACAGAGCTTTCTTTTGGTGGTAGTTGATCACCTGTGCGATTTTTTTGATCACGCGCTATAAACAAAAAAAGAGCGTCAATTTTGCAAAAATAACAATATTTTCAAATTTTTTTATATGAAATTCCCAAAAAAAAAAAAAAAAGTAAAAATCAAAATTTTTTAACATTTTCGGCCAATTTGTTTTATGCTACATATGTTTGGTAAAAAAAATCGCAAAAAGCGTATTTTGATTGGTTTGGGCAAAAGTTATCGCGTTTACTAACAAAGGGAAAGATTTTGGTCATTTTTGTTGTTTTTTTTTAACGCGTAATGGCGGCGATCTGCGATTTTTTTGTGGTACTGCGACATTGTGGCGGACAGATCGGACCCTTGACTGACATTTTTGACACTTTTGGGGTTACCAGTGACATTTCTACAGTAATCAGTGCTATATATATATATGCACTGTTACTGTAAAAATACACTGGCAGTGAAGGGGTTAACTTTATTTGAGAGGGAGGGGCTGTGTGTGTCCCTAGGGGCGTGCTTTCTACTGTGATTGGCTGTGGCTTGAGGTGTAGTTACACTGATCAACGGATCTACATAGTAGAACCGTATGATCAGTGTCTCTACACAGGGAGAACTGACAGGCAGCTTGTTTACACAAGCTGCCTGCCTTTCTCCCTCTCCCCCGACGATCGCAGAGTGACCGGCGGACATCGGGTCCTCCGGTCACACGCGCAGGGGGGTGTGTGACCGCGCGGGAACGCGCCGCCGCCGCTGGCGCGCGCTCGCTCCCCAGACCCTCCCAGGCTAGTGACGTACCGATATGTCACTCTGCCTGTGAGGTGCTGACTGCCGCAGTATATGTTCGTGCGGCGGTCGGCAAGCGGTTAAAGTGAAAAATGCATCAAAAACTACTAACAAAGTGGCTATGCTTAAAATGCTAATAAAGTGCCTGCAATTATATATATTCTTCTTGTATTCAAAATCATCGCCCACAGCATCAAAAATAAAGTGACATGTCTGTGCTAAATGCAGTGCAAATTATTCCCACAATGTAAATTTAATTCATATAAAATATATATGACAATACCACAATAAAATAAGTTGTGATTGTGAATAAGTTAGGTGCAAGTTTAAGTGTGTAAACTAAACTTTATAACGAAAAGTCCATAACTGAATTCCAGTGTGCAATCTAAGAAGTGCTTGTCACTTGCTGTCAGATGCTTCCACCTTTCTTCTGTGATCTGCTCAAGTAAAGTGGTGGACTGGATAGCCTCTCTCTCTGCCTCTCACCTTAGTAGCACTGGCACTGCACTGGTTCAAAACGCTGTCTATATTATTTTCATTATAAGAACTTGTCAGAACAT
This sequence comes from Pelophylax lessonae, assembly GCF_965119305.1. NCBI lineage: Eukaryota > Metazoa > Chordata > Amphibia > Anura > Ranidae > Pelophylax > Pelophylax lessonae. Next base: position 239,108,940 of record NC_138768.1, on the reverse strand, counting down.
GCTTCCACCACCTGTCCTTCACACTAGTAGTGCTCATTTGCTTTGCTCAAGTCAAATGCCACTGCCAGTGGCCACTGCAGTGCAGGCACAGCCGCACAGGCAGAGGCAGGCCGCAGGAAGCACAGGCACCACCACAACACAACACTTATGGTCCATGGACCATGGATGGTCGGATAATCATCATAGCCGTCAGTCTCACTCTTCTTGGTTCAAAAAAGCCACCCATGACCCGTGTGTATATAATATATTAATATTTTATATTGATTATTTGATTCTCAAATGGCACATTTGCCATGGCAAGGATTAGGCCCTCTCCACGGTCCACCTCACTCACCTCATAGAGAAGAAGATGAGATAACGAAGAAAATGCTCCGAGTCCTGCTCCCGCCGCCCGTGTCACAACTCCTCTCAGTAAGGGCCCTAAGGGGTGGAGTCTGAGTGACACACAACATGTCTAGAGGCAGAGACCTCGAGCGTGAAGACGGCAGCATGGCTCCTCCAGTGCGGTCTTAACTTGATGATCATGACAGTGATTCCGCGGGCCGCGGCGCGAGTGAGGCTGTGGGATTGATTGAATTGAGTTGTGCTGCCTACTGCTACACGCTACCTACTACTAAATTGTGAGTCAGTATATTTTATTTCATTTTTATATATAAAAGCGGTATTGTTGAGCACTACTAGCCACTAGATCTCCTAGCTGTCACTTTGTCACATGTTGGGGAATCACAGCGGCTCGGCTCCAGAAGTGGCAGGTGTCCCCGTCATCCTGCCAGGGACGCCAAGAAGTTCATCACCTAATCTTAAGTTATTAATATCTTATGAGGAGAGGACCTATGAGATTGAGAATTGAAATAATTAAATATATATGGCTTTTTGAACCAGTGCAGTCAGTGCCACCCAGACGCTATCCACCAGTGCCACCACCATTAAGTGTGTTGGTCGGTCACTCGAGCACTGAAGGAGGTGGAAGCATCTGACAAGTGAAGTGACACTTTAGATTTGCACACTGGAATTCATTTATGGACTTTTCGTTATAGATAGGTTTACACACTTCAAATTGTTGCACGCACCTGACCTAATTTATTTCATAACTTATTTTATTGTGATTTATTGTCATATTTTATATGAATTGAATTTACTGTTACATTGTGGGAATAATTATTTTCACTGCATTTAGGCTTTAGCACATTCATGTCACTTTATTTTTGATGCTGTGTGGAGTGTGGGCAGGGCACTGGGGGCAACAATGATATCGATTGCACAGGCACTTTATTCGCACAGCCAAGTTGTGTTTGTTAGTAGTTTCTTGATGCACTTTAAGCGCTGTAGCACCATTTATTTGTTTGTTTCATATTTTCTTTTTATTGGAAAGATTTGGTATAGCAGCTTTTATTATACACAGCCTTTATTTTCGTATGCGCTGATTTACAAATGACATTATACACATTTTTTTGAGCTTTATGTAACCGGCCATCTACTGTTCTGGCAGTGGTAATTTTTTTAAAAGTAACGAGTAACTATGCAGCACAAAAAAAAAATACTTGAGTAGAAGTATCGAAATCATCGAAAAAATGTAGTGAAGTAAAAGTAGAAGTAGGAGAAAAAAATTCTACTCTAGGAAAGTACAAATACCGCATTTCGGTACTTAAGTACAGTACTTAAGTAGTTCTACTTCGTTACTATACATCTCTGAACTTTTGCTTGCACATGATTGGATGATGGAAGCTTCATTTACTAAGCTCTGGAACAACTGCACCTGCAGAGTGCACAGTCTGTTTGCCTTTAGTAAGTCAGTAAGTGTTTTTTACTGAAAGTGATAGCTGGAGTTAGACTTTAATTTGTTAGTTACTTATATAAAATCCCCCTAAGGCTCCATGCACAATAACGTTTTAAGCTACAAAAACATTGGAAGAAATGCTGAATGAAAAACGCTGGTAATAGCTTTTTGTAGTAGCATTTTAGGAGCGTTTAGCAGCTTTAGCATTTTCTTTTGCATTTTTGCAGTTAAAAAAGGAAAAAAAAAAGCCAAAAAAAAAAAACACTATTAGTAGCATTTAGAAGTATTTAGGAGCATTTAGCCGTGTTTATTATTATTATTATTATTATACAAGATTTATATAGCGCCAACAGTTTGCGCAGCGCTTTACAATTTGAGAGAAGACAATACAGTTACAGTATAGTTCAAAACAGGAGGAACTAGAGGGCCCTGCTCGTTAGAGCTTACAATCTAGAAGATTAGGAGCATTTCTGCTGGAAAAACATTAAGAAAAAAAAAAACTGTTAGTAGCATTTTAGTCGTATTTAGACACAGTTAGGAGCATTCAATATTTTTTTTCTGCTAGAAAAATCTACTAGTCTATCTAACTCTACCCTCTCCATATAGTGCGGCTGTCCAAGGTTGCTCCTCCATCAAATTTTCAGGATTGGTAAGATGCAGTATAGAGTACATTTTTGTTTTTAGGTATAAATAAGTAACATGTTACACCCGTATTCATAACATGTTACTAAAGCAGCACCCCCGCACCCCCCCCCCCCCCCCCGGTCACTCATAGTGACAGGGGAAGGGGGATCCTCTCTCTGCTGTCACAATTTAAAACCAGTGAAGCTTTGCAGGGCTCTGCCCACACAGCCATGTCATTCATTGAGCCTGGGTTCACACTGATGAATGGGTGCAAATTTAAAGCTGAACACAGTGCGAATTCGCATTGCGACTTTTTTTTTTTTTTTACATTGCAATGTGAATTTTGCTTAGTATGTGCATTTTCCAAGCACATTTCGTGCAAATTTGTGAGGGGAGTGGTCACATCTGCGATTCTACTTTCTCTAAAATCTAGGCAAAAAAATTTGCAGTGATGTCAACACTGGACTGTGATTTCAATCCGGTCCCATAGAAGTCTGTGGAACTCATATGCGCACTGAACTAAACTTGCACAAGACCCCACTTCATATATGTGAACAGCCTTTATTGGAAATAATGCTTTTTTACATGACATGCGAATCTATGCTTTTCGGATTGCTTCTGATCTGCATAGAGTTTGCATAAGTGTGAAA